>NC_085140.1:121164435-121464435 GCF_024139115.2 Armigeres subalbatus
GTAGCAATACGTAATTGAACGCTACACTATTGAATTAAATCCCCGCAACTTAGACGTAGTAGCGCTGCAGGAAATCTGCTGGACAGGACAGAAAGTGTGGAAAAACGGACATCAAGCGGTGGCACCACCAAGGTGCTTGGGAACCGGCTTCATAGTTTTGGGCCAGATGTGCCAACGCGTAGTTGGGTGGCAGCCAATCAACGCAAGGATGTGAAAGCTGTGGATAAAAGACCGTTTCTTCGACTAGCGTCATCAACGTGCACTGCCTGTACGAAGGAAGACCCGACGACGAAAAAGAAGCGTTCTATGTGCAGCTGGAACAGACATAGGATGGATGCCCAATGCGGGACGTCAAAATCGTCATCGGCGACATGAACGCACAGGTATTAAGGGAGGAAATGTATTGACCGGTCATCGGACCGGATAGTCTGCACATCGTATCGAACGACAACGGCCAACGATGCATAAAATTTGCAGCCTCCCGCGGAATGGTAGTCCGAAGCACTTTCTTCTCCCGCAAGAATATCTAAAAGGCCACATGAAAATCACCTAATCAAAAAACGGAAAACCCAATCAACCACGTTCTAATCGACGGTAAATTCTTTTCCGACATCACGAACGTACGCACTTACCGTAGTGCGAATATTTAATCCGACCACTACCTCGTTACAGTATGCCTGCGCTCAAAACTCTCGACGGTGTACAACACGCGTCGGATTCGTCCACAGCGCTAAACATTGGGCGGCTACAAGACGGTAGACTAGCCCAAGACTACGCTGGAAATGGCATTCCCAACGGAAAAGCAGCTTGGCGCAGTGTCTCTTGCAGATGGCTGGAAAGATATTGGATCCGCCATTGCAAGCACCGCATCCGCAGCACTAGGAGAAGAATGCAGCATGGGCGAGATGGCTGCAACATCGCACGAGGGCGAACGAGGCACGATACAAACGGGAGCGGTACAGATAAAACTTGATTTTTCGGAGGAGCTGGAAGATCGAAATCCTGAAAAGCGAAGCAACTGTACCGCGGTAATAACGTACGTAAGTTCTATGAAAAACTAAACCGTTCACGTAAGGGCCACGTGCCACAGCCCGATATTTGTAAGTGATCCAAAGGTGGCGGCAGCGCTACGAAGAGCACCTGATTGTCGATGTGGCAGACAACGGTAGCGGTATGGTAATGAACCTGGGAGCACGCGCGCAAGGCATACGACTTCCAGCTCCGAATCTCCAGGAAATCCAGGAGGAGCAAGGTAAAGTTGGAGTTGACCAACTACCATGAGAGCTGGGTAAACACGGTGGTGAGGCATTGGCTAGAGCGCTGCACTGGGTAATTACCAAGGTTTGAGAGGATGAGGTTCTGCCGCAGGAGTGGATGGAAGGTGTCGTGTGCGCAATCACACTGCTGAACGCCGCCTACAAAGTACTCTCCCAAATTTAATGCCGCCGACTCACACCAATTGCAAGAGAGTTCGTGGGGCAGTACCAGGCGGGATTTATGGGTGAACGCACTACCACAGATCAGGTGTTCGCCGTACGTCAGGTATTGCAGAAATGCCACGAATACAACGTGCCCACACATCATTTATTTACTGACTTCAAAGCCGCATATGATAGAATCTACCGGGACCGGCTATGGCAGCTAATGCACGAAAACGGATTTCCAGATAAACTGATAAGGTTGATCAAGGCGACGATGGTTCGGGTGATGTGCGTAGTTCGATTTTCAGGGTCATTCTCGAGTATCTTCGAAACGCTCAGAGGGCTACGGCAAGGTGATGGTCTTTCGTGCCTGCTATTCAACATCACTTTGGAGAGAGTAATACGAAGGGCAGGGATTGACACGAGTGGTACGATTTTCACGAAGTCCGTCCAGTTATTTGGTTTCGCCGACGACATTGATATTATGGCACGAAAAGCGAAGCTAAACAGACTGGTTGAAGAATTCGTGTACTTGGGCTCACTGGTGACCTGCGATAACGATACCAGCAGAGAAATTCGGAGACGCATTATGGTAGGAAATCGTACGTACTTTGGACTCTGCAAAACGCTCGAATAGAGTTCGCCGCCGGACCAAACTGACTTTCTTCAAAACGTTATAGACCGGTAGTTCTCTACGGACACGAGACCTGGAAGATGCTCGTGGTGGACCAACGCGCAATGGGAGCTTGCGTAAAATAATCAAAATAACAGTTGTGCGTTGCTTCCGTATCGAGTGGTGTGCCCTTGAAAACGCAAGTACTTTTAAATTTGGATTCCGTGAGGATTGTCCTTAAGGTAAAGTAAAAAAAATAAACATGTTATGTTAATAAGAGGAATGTTAAAAAAGGAAACATGTTACAAGCGCATAGTCTCAACCTAGTATAAAGCTAGTGCTTCTACCTTTGTGTTATAAGAGAGGTGAGAATTTTTTCACCACCCAGTTCAGCCAACCATGCATGTTTTATTTAAAATAATTTAACATTGCCGCCGTATCCAGGGAACTAACATTATCGTTGTGGCACGGCTTTGAAAACGCACATTCCGGCAATTATCGTTTTGGTGTCGAGCCTTGCTTTTATTTTATGGAAATTACATTTTCGCGGCTTCCGGGTTCTCTCGCGCAATGATAGTAGATTTGTGGTTTGATTTCTGTTTTAACGTTTCGGTTATTGGATAGCTGTATGAAATTTATAAACCTAAGTGGGCAGTCTCCAGTACTGGAGACAAACAAACCTCTAGGAGATTCTTCAGTGAACACACATTAATCATCTTGCCGCAGATCTAACAGCTGAGATCTCATGTTATCAACGAATCTCGGTAAACATTGTGCCGAGATTTCGGTAAGCCTTACCGAGACATCGGTATCTATTTTAGCAAAATTTCGGTGAAATACTGACGAAAATTCAGCAGATTTCCAGTATTTTTTACTGGGATCTCAGCTATTGGATTTTTGGCGAAAATTATTCGATTTTGAACTGATTGTTGAAATATACCGAGAGCGAGCCCATCATGCTTCTTTGGTCTCCGGAAAGGCAAGTCTACAGCAAGTCTGCCATTAAAATAATGGAGGAGTACAGAAGCTACAGAAAGAGGAAATTGATGTTGTACTGTGCGTGGAAAAAGTGTGAGCTGGGACCAATTGTTCGCGGAGATTGATCATGAATAGCTACTTCCAGGGCCAGGTGCTCAAGTACGAAACAGGTGGAGGCCAAAAAATGATGTGGAAAATTATCATGGCATGAATCGAAGATTTTCTATTGCAAATTCTAGGTGCAATAGGAATGGATCCATTTGAAAATTTCTCCCATAAAATAAGCAAATAAATCTATTCAATAATGGCTTGAAAACCACGAGTCCTGAAACATTATTTCGATGCCAAAAGTTTAAAAAGAGATTTTATTTTCTTCGATCTTGATAAAATTTGGAGTATGTTTTCGAAAATTATTCTTTTTTAGTTATTACTCAATTCGTTAATCATTAATCACAATAACCAACAATAACCACAATCCTTTTAAAGATATCAAAATATGTTTTGTATATAAGATTCCTCAACAAAATGGCCTTGATACACATTTATCATGGTAATCCACTATCTTCGTTCCTCCCAATATGCAGACCGTCGATAACAAAGTATATGATGTCTGGAATTTTCGCATTAATCATAAATTGCTCGGTTGGGTGGTAATTCCCCTAACGTAAAAACTTACGGTTCGTCCGTTGTTTCCATGCACCGTTCAAAGTTTGCCCTTGTCGATGATGGGGATAAAATGCAACCACCCCCACTTTGGGGAACAAGAGACAATTTTTTCATCATTGCTCTCCATTGATCTGCTACACACTTACTTTGAGTTCTTTTCTCTGCAAAGGATTATTTCGCTGAAATCGGTAGAGGATTTGGATGCGACCGAAATATTCAAAAAATAGTGCAACAAGCAGCATTGGAGCTGTTTTTGCCGAGGTTTTTCGCTAATAGAACAGTGCAGTGCACCACCGTAGTAGCTAAAGTGTGATGTGAGATTTCCAATACCTAACCCTTTTTTTCGTTGCACATTGCACGTACCGGTTTTGTTCATGTGTCGATGAACTTGGCAGAATTCAGTCCATTCAGCGATAGTTGAATGAACTTCGATAACACCAGCGGATATTCTTCCCTCCCCCTTCATACGGGAGTTTGGCAGAAGGAAGGTCGTGCGATATATACCATCAAAAATATTGGCCTGTGCTCGTCTTCTATAAAAACATTCTTCATGCCTGCCGTATCATAACGGAACTATCAATTCTATACTTTCGCCTCTAATTCTATCATGAACATGTACGTCTAAGTTTGGAAGATGATATTAGCATTTCCATATAATTAAGAAGTGAGAAGTTGAAAGTAAGAAGTGAGAAATGACAAACTCGAAGTGATAATTGTGAAGTGAGATGTGAGAAATGAAAAGTGTGAAAAGAAAAGCAAAAAGTGAAAAGTGAGAAATGAAAAGTAAGAAGTGTGAAGTGAGAAGTAAGAATTGAGTAGGGAGAAGTTAAAAGTAAGAGGTGAGAAGCTAGAAGCGAAAAGTTTGAGCAGTGAATGCTAAAAAGTGAGAATCGGAAAGTGAGAAGTAAGAAGCGACAAGACAAGCTCAACGAGGAAAAGAGTGAAACAGAGCCAGCATGGTCAAATCAAAAGCGGATGGACATGCTCAAAAACGTTCAACTTTTGTGATTTCACATCTGGATGAGCGAGAGTTTGCGCCGCTTCCGGGTACATCGAAAATCCCAGATGTCTCAGGTTTTGCAAATTTCCAGCCAGAAAAAGAGCAAAGAGATCGAACGGAACAACATCCGAGCGCTCCAATGTTCACGCTTTCTGGCATTGTAGAGCTCATCCTCAACTTCTGTAATGCTTCCGACCCCGTTAAAAACATGGTGAAAACAGTTCTTCCTATTCTGACTCCTCTCCTGAAGCAGCTGGCTTCAAAAATGCCCCTCCTCGAGTCATTCGTATCCTTCGATGGCTAACTTCATCAATAAGGGTAACATGATTTCGATTTTACAGTGGAACTGTCGAAGTATTCTTCCCAAAATAGTTTTTTTTTCAAATTTTTAGTTAACAAATTACAATGCGACGTTTTTGCTTTATGTGAAACATGGCTAACACCAGATGTGAACCTTCATTTTTCAGATTTTTTTTAAGGGATCAAAAAACAGCACTCTTTCTATAGAGTCGATCTTGCCCCGATGTCAGGCACCGAAGTTGTTGCATGTCAGGTGACTATCCGAGGAAAATACATCAGTATCGCCTCGATATATCTTCCTCTCAACACCGCGATATCTTGTAGAGATTTCTGGCACATCTGCTCGGTTATGCTTGAGCCAGGGTTGCTCTTGGGAGATTTTAACTTCCATGGAACAGGCTGGGGCGAACGGTACGACGACAGCCGTTCAACAATAATATACGGCCTCTGCGACGACTTCAATATGTCAATTTTAAATACAGGAGAAGTTACACGAATGGCACCTCCATCAAGAGATAGCCGTCTAGAGCTTTCCATTTGTTCAAGCTCATTATATTTGGACTGTACTTGGAAGGTGGCCCAAGATCCCCATGGTAGTGATCATTTGCCGATAGAAGTTTTAATTTCCAATGTTCATAATCAATCCGCTTCTATCGACCTCTCATATGACCTCACGAAGCACATCGATGGGGCACATGTGCGGAGGCCATCATTGATGGTGTAATGTCGATAGAAGCATTTCCACCGCGAGAACAGTACGAGTTTCTATCCCAGTTGATCCTTGACAGTGCTCTTCAGGCACAAAGCCGGCCAGTGCTAGGAGCTTCGGTTCGTAGGAAACCACCCAGTCCGTGGTGGGATGTCGAGTGTACACAACTTTATCGCAAGAAATTCGCCGCGTTCAAAGAATTTCGAAAACACGGTTCGATCGTTCTTCACAAACGGTACATCGCGCTCGAGATCCAGTTCAAGAAACACTTCCACCGCGGGAAGAATACCAGTTTCTATCTCAGTTGGTTATTGACAGCGCTTCCATGCACAACGCCGGCCGGTGCCAGGAGCTTCGGTTCGTAGGAAATCACATAGTCCGTGGTGGGACACTGCGTGCTCACAGATATATCGTGAGAAATCCAACGCGTTTAAGGAATTTCGGAAACACGGATCGATCATTCTTCACAAACGGTACATCGCGCTCGAGATCCAGTTCAAGAAGCTGGTCAAAGTGAAGAAACGTGGATATTGGCGCACTTTTGTTGAAGGTTTATCGCGCGAGACCTCAATGAAAACTCTGTGGACCGTCGGGAGAAGAATGCGCAACGCGTCGTTCGTAAACGAAGATCGTGAAAGCTCGTCGCGGTGGATACTCGATTTTGCGAAGAAAGTTTGTCCGGATTCGGTGCCGGTGAAGCAAGTGTCACGTGATGCTTTTGCTGACAGGGATGATATGGACCCGCCTTTTTCAGGAGAAGAAACGCCGCCTGGAAGACGCGGAGTGCGAGGAGATGGAACAGCTGTGCCGTTCTTAAGAAACACGCAAGTTCTACCAGAAGCTCAATGCAAGTTCTACCAGAAGCTTCCCGCAAAGGCTTCGTGCTGCGAGCCGAAATGTGCCGGGATAAGGATGGGAGCATCTTGACGGACGAACGTGTGGTGATCGAAAGGTGGAAGCAGCACTACGAGGAACATTTGAATGGCGCTGAGAGTACATGCAGTGAAAGTCAAGGCAGCGGAGGAGATGACCACGTCAGTTCAGCGGACGATGGAAGCCAACCAGCCCCCACCTTGAGGGAAGTTAAGGATGCCATCCAACAGCTAAAGACCAATAAAGCAGCTGATAAGGATGGTATCGGAGCTGAGCTCATCAAGATGGGCTCGGAAAAGCTAGCCACTTGCCTGCACAAATTGATAAACAGAATCTGGGAAACTGACAGCTACCGGAGGAGTGGAAGGAAGGGGTTATATGCCCCATTTACAAGAAAGGCAACAAGCTGGAGTGTGAGAACTTTCGAGCGATCACCATCCTTAATGCCGCCTACAAAGTGATATCCCAGATCATCTTCCGTCGTCTGTCACCATTAGTGAATGAGTTCGTGGGAAGTTATCAAGCCGGCTTCGTTGACGGCCGCTCGACAACGGACCAGATCTTTACTGTACGGCAAATCCTTCAAATATTCCGTGAATACCAGGTCCCAACGCATCATCTGTTCGTTGATTTCAAGGCGGCATACGACAGTATAGACCGCGTAGAGCTATGGAAAATTATGGACGAGAACAGCTTCCCTGGGAAGCTTACCAGACTGATCAAAGCAACGGTGGATGGTGTGCAAAACTGTGTGAAGATTTCGGGCGAACACTCACGTTCGTTCGAATCGTGCCGGGGACTAAGACAAGGTGATGGACTTTCGTGCCTGTTGTTCAACATTGCGCTAGAAGGTGTCATGTGGAGAGCCGGGTGTAACAGCCGGGTACGATTTTCAACAGATCCAGTCAATTTATTTGGTTCGCGGATGACATGGACATTGTCGGCCGAACATTTGCAAAGGTGGCAGAACTGTACACCCGCCTGAAACGTGAAGCAACAAAAGTTGGACTGGTGGTGAATGCCTCAAAGACAAAGTACATGCTTGTGGGAGGAACAGAGCGCGACAGGGCCCGCCTGGGAAGCAGTGTTACGATAGACGGGGATACCTTCGAGGTGGTCGAAGAATTCGTCTACCTCGGATCCTTGCTAACGGCTGACAACAACGTTATTAGTGAAATACGAAGGCGCATCATCTGTGGAAGTCGGGCCTACTACGGGCTCCAGAAGAAACTGCGGTCAAAAAGATTCGCCACCGCACCAAATGTGTCATGTACATGACGCTTATAAGACCGGTTGTCCTTTACGGACATGAAACATGGACAATGCTCGAGGAGGACTTGCAAGCACTCGGAGTATTCGAGAGACGGGTGCTTAGGACCATCTTTGGCGGTGTGCAAGAAGACGGTGTGTGAGTGCGTGAGCTCGCCCAACTCTACGGCGAACCCAGTATCCAGAAGGTAGCTAAAGCCGGAAGGGTACGATGGGCAGGGCATTTTGCAAGAATGCCGGACAGCAACCCTGCAAAGATGGTGTTCGCTTCCGATCCGGCAGGTACGAGACGACGTGGAGCGCAGCGAGCGAGATGGGAAGACCAGGTGCAGAACGACTTGGCGAGCGTGGGGCGTATTCGAGGATGGAGAGATGCGGTCTCGAACCGTGTATTGTGGCGTCAAATTTTTGATTCAGTGTTATCTGTAGACTAAATAAATGAAATGAAGGGGTAAGGGAACGAACGACTGTCTTGCGTTGCTTTCTTCAGAAATTCAGCTTACCTTCGCTAAAAAAGAGCAAATGGGCTCAGTGTTTTTGGACATTAAGGGGGCTTTTGATTCAGTTTGCGTCGATGTCTTAGCTTAGCTTAGCTTAGCTTTGACTGACTACACATATCTATGGTTGCTACTCCGTGATTGACCAGAATCAGTGAAATTGCACAAAGAATCAACTGAATGATTGACTGGGATTGTTCAAGCATTCTCATTGTGCAAGTTTCAGTGACTCTAAAATTCAAATAATCAATAACGGCGCCGGCCACGTCCTTGTAGTCAGTTAGGAAGAAGGAAGGAATATTAGTAGGTGGTTTTTGCTATTTGAAGACCGTGTTTCCCCCGCGTCTCCACAAAAACCACAGGAAGGATTATCAGTTAATTGGTAGGCATCGTTGGATCTGGATTCACTCTGATAAGCGATACGACCGTGTCATTCTTTATACACAGTGATTTTACCTAGCCATGAATCGGGCGCGAAAAGTAGTACAAACTAACTACCGGCCTACCGGGAGCGCAATGCAGAACACAATATTTCGACCGATCGCGCGATCGTCGTTCTGCTGTCCGAAACAAGAGAAATCTCGCACTGACCTGATTTTTATTACCGGCCGCGCAAAGCAGAACACAATATTTCGTCCGATCGCGCCATCGTTCTGCTGCCCGAAACAAGAGAAATCTCGCACTGAACTCTGATTTAGTTTGCGTCGATGTCTTATCCGACAAACTCCACGAGTGTGGACTTTCACCAATTTTGAACAACTATTTGTACAATTTGTTGTCAGAGAAGCGTATGAGTTTTTCTCATGGTGACTCGGCAACTTCACGAATTAGCTACATGGGTCTCCCTCAGGGCTCATGTTTAAGCCCCCTTCTTTACAATTTTTACGTCAGAGACATTGATTAATGTCTCACGCTAAATTGCTCGTCAAGACAGCTTGCAGATGATTGTGTTGTATCCGTTTCGGGGCCAACCGCAGTTGATCTGCAAGGACCATTGCAAGATACTCTGGACAATTTGTCGAATTGGGATTTAAAGCTGGGTATCGCATTCTCTCCGGAGAAAACTGAGATGGTTGTCTTTTCAAAAAAACATAAGTCGGCAAAGTTCCCGCTCCAACTGATGGGTAAAGCAATCACTCATAGCATGTCTTCTAAATACCTCGGGGTCTGGTTCGACTCGAAATGTACCTTTGGGAGGCACATTGTGTATCTGACACAAAAATGCCAGAAAAGAATCAACTTCATGCGAACAATAACGGGAACTTGGTGGGGAGCGCATCCCGAAGATCTTATCACGTTGTACCGACCAACCATTCTGTTGGTTCTCGAATACGGTAGTTTCTGCTTCCAGTCCGCGGCGAAAACTCACATGCTAAAGCTTCAACGGATTCAGTACCGCTGTCTCCGTATCGCGTTGGGTTGTATGAATTCGACTCATACGATGAGTTTAGAAGTACTTGCGGGAGTACTTCCTCTGACAGATCGTTTCGCGGAATTATCGCTCCGGTTCCTCATCCGTGGTGAGGTTCTCAATCCATTGGTCATTAACAACTTCGAGAAGCTGCTTGAACAAAACCCTCAATCTCGTTTCATGAGTATTTACCACTGGTATATGACGCTGGAGGTAAGCCCATCTTCGGTTGACACCAATCGTGCTAACTTCTTAGACTCCTACAGTTCCTCTGTATCATTTGATCTGTCCATGAAGCAGGAGGTTCATAGAATACCAGACTTCCTTAGTGCGGAGGTAATACCTCCATTATTTGCAAGCAAATACGGGCACGCCAGCCAGGAGAGAAGCTTTTTCACAGATGGGTCAAAAACGGATGACTCCACTGACTGGCTTCGGTGTTTTTAACGTTTTTCATAGCGCCTATTTTAAGCTCAAAGATCCTTGTTCCGTGTATACTGCTGGGGTAACAGCTATACACTATTCACTCGAGAGCAAATCGCATCTCTACCTCCTGACCACTTTATAATCTTCACCGACAGCCTAGGTTCACTGGAGGCTGTTCGGTCAATGAAACCGGTGAAGCACTCAGCGTATCTCCTAAATGGGATATGAAAAGCTCTATCGAAACGGTCATTTACAATCACCATGGCTTGGGTCCCGTCTCATTGCTCGATTCCGGGAAATGAGAAAGCGAACTCTTTGGCTGAAGTGGGCGCTGTGGAAGGTGATATTTACGATAGGCAAATCACCTTCGATTAATTTTTCACATTAGTTCGTCAAGAAACCTTGACAAGTTGGTAGCAAAAATGAACAAATGGGGAGTTGGGTAGATGGTTGTATTTAATTTGCTCGCAGGTGTCGAAGCGTCCATGGTTCAAAAAATTGAATATGGGACGAGACTTCATTCGAACCATGTCTCCAGAATGAATTTATTTATTTATTGTACATGGTCTTCAACTTGTAAATTGCACAGACTGATTGTTTGACTTAATCCTATTTTTAAAAACTAATTTGGTAACATTAAAGTCGAAAAAACAACACACTTCGTTGAATAGTCTGCAGCATAAGTCCAATGGATTATTTTGACCGTAGTGTGTGCGGTGACCACGGATCTCGTCTAATGTCCAATCACTACACTTTAAATGCACATCTTTTCAGAGTGGGGCTCTCAGAGGGTAATCTCTGTGTTTGCGGCGAAAACTATCAGGATGTCGATCATTTATAGTTGAACTTTTTGAAACATCACAGATAGTCTGTCTTTCAAGAGTTGATTTGATTTGTAGAATTGGAACAGGTTGAATGTTGTTTAATTATATAGATCCCCTAAACGTTAAAATGTATTTACTGCAATCGTGAATCAGATTTATAAACTTGATAGTGATTGTTCAGGGATACGGAAATTTTGTATTCCGTAGATATTTACATAAACTGCACAAAACGTTGTATTTCTCAACCTATTAATCAATTACCTGTTAGACAAGTTTACAAAGATGTTTATGAATATGTATTTTTTTTTGCTCTGCTCAAGATAGTTATAGAATCATTCAAAGTTATCGCATAATTTACATTTTAGCTATGAAGTGTCTTATTTCACAGTCAATAATATTTACAAAATTGGAATCACTGAATTGTCATTTTATGATTCATATTTTCATCCTGATAGGATAAAATTTTTGATCAAAATTAAATGTCAATTTAAATTTTAAAAATATATAAGGGGGGAAGGGGTTTTAATTTATTTTTGCTCTTTATCGTTTCAGAGAGCGAGCAAAGGCGCTTAAACCTAGGCTAATTAGCCAGGGCAAGGCTTATACCTTCGCCCCACCCGAGGGAAATCATCAGCCAGGATAACGGAGTGATATAAATTTCTTAGCAAAAACACTTCCAACGTTTTTTCACCAAAGTTCTATCATTTGCTTATAATGATACTCCTAAACCTCAAACCCTACCAACCATCCAACTCCTTGACATCTATGAGGGCGTCGGTGAGTCGCTGGCCTCTCGTTAAGTAGATGTCATATCATCATTTCCTTCCCTTCCCTAGTAACGGAGAAGATGGGCGTGGCCAGCAATGGTAGCTTTCATGCTTTATCATTAGGACCCCCAATTGGATTGCCATTAAATCCCAAATGGAAATCCATAAGCGATTGGGGTAAGAATGTTAAAGAATATACATGACAGCTATCATTAGGACCCCCAATTGGATTGCCATTGCTTGCTTGCTTTGTCTCGCGGTTATTCACATTTGCTGCATTCGGTGATAGTGCTTGTTTTGCTGTTAGAGGAAACATTTCATAATCTAGATGTGTGTAATCGTAAACATCGTACAGTTTCGATTTCCTACGGGTAGAGTTTTCCATTAAATAAATAAGTCCAATAAATAAAAAAAAATTAAAACAAGTGTTTGATATACCTTCCTAACTCGATGGTCCCTTCAGTATCGATCTTCTGACTATACAGATGTCAACAAATGAACATGTTATTTGTAAGTTCGTGAGATCATCCTGACTACATGTTTTATGTCGTGAGAATGTAAGACAAAACATCTTAAAAACAAAAATTGAAAATCACATGTTATCAGCAAATCTTGCAAAATTTCTGTCTGTCTGATCTTTATAGATTCCGAAACCCCTGAACCGATCGGCGTGAAAATTTGTATGCAGAGGTTTTTGGGGCCGGGGAAGGTTCTTAAAATGGTTCTAGAACCCTCCCCCCTTTGGAAAGGGGGGGGGCTTCCATATAAATTAAACAGAAAATTCTGCAAAACTCAATTTCAGGTGAAACGAAGTTCGTCGGGTCTGCTCTTGTAATATAAAATATCTTCTATGATCAATGAACTGTTCAACAAAAATCCTTTCACAACTTTCTTCGAACTTGTTTTGTAATTCATATTGCTAACCATCTCACTAAAAAAAGATGCATTCGTTGTTACTCGGGATGTTTATCTGTGCTTGATTTGTCAATATACAACCTAACATAAATACCTATTCGTCATATAATTCGTGTTCCAAATCCTACTCTTGGTTGCTTTCCTTTTTAATGTCACAAACCGATAAGGGGCCGTACACTAATTATGTAAGCAGCTTTTCTGAGTTTTTCAACCCTCCTCCCCCCATGTAAGATTTTCTTCATACAATTTAATTTTTATTTATATGGAGCGTAAGAAAATGGCAGACCCTCCCTCTTCTTTTTCCGTAATCGCTGACACCCACGAGCATCATTATTGATGCGAAATTGTGTCATGATAAATGTGAAACTAGGTTCACTTTTAAATTTACATGGCTGTATTATTGAAACAAAAATGATAAAGTACCAGACGGGAATCAAACATTGGTTCACTGCGTGAGTGCCACTCATGTTACCACCCAGCCATCACCGCTTCCTGAGGAAGTAGAGATTAAAGTGAAACAAGTTCTACATTCTTCCGCGTATGCTATGTTCATTGCATCAACCCGTCGGCTGCTTGGGTGCGTGTGTTATCATTTCATACTTTCATCGCACCGGTTGCTGTGCTTTGGGTTTGATGGATGTAAACTTCAGTTTGTTCTTCATTGAAACTGTGGCGATTGAACTGAAACTTTCGTGTGCATCCAAATTGACTGAAAAATACATCTCAATTCATATTACGTTTTGCGTTATTGTGTCAGCTTTTTCAATTACGTCACCTGTAACATTCATAATTTTTTGGTGTGTAATTACGTGGTACTTATGAGAGTGTCGTTGAGTCGGGGGCCTCTCTATAAGTTAGTACTACATCAATACTTCCTTTCTCTTCCAAGTTACGGTGACGATGGGCTTGACCAGGGGTAGTGATCCTCATACATTTAAGATTTTCGTCCTAGATAATTTTTGCCATTACAATGGAATCCTGATTATTTTAAACATCATTAAAACTATATAAAAATAGTTTTTGTTATTTTGAAATACAAGATCATTGAACACCATTGAGGATTGTTATGTCTTTTAATAAATGATATAGTTGGAACGGGTAGTTTCTGAGGTTGTATTGTACTTCATTTATTAGAATTTATTTGGTAAGGAAACGACACCCATCCAGTGGTTGAATACTCGACACCAATTTGAACCACCGATGTAATTTCGGTACCTTTTAACATGTAATCTAACGATAGTGAGATTGAATATAAAGAAAGATCCAGAAGTTCCAGATCCTATTCGTATTACTTTACCAGCATACACAGTTGTCAAATTAAAACCATTACACAAATCGTAGAAATGGATGCTCTATTACCAGTTGTCCAGTGATGATTACAGAAGAGAGACTACGCTCCACAGCTGTCGACAGCTAATCAATGCATTCGACCTGCTGGAATTTATTTGAGCTTCAAGTTCCTAAAGAAACCAACTGAGTAGAATTGATTTAATAAACACCGACACATCCGACATGAAGACGTTTAATGGAAGTTAGATTCGGAAGCGATGACAATTTACTTCGAACGCTCATTAAACAATGCTTCTTATGTGTATAATAATTAGGTATTAAGCCTGTTGATTGTATTTAATAAAAAAGCAATAAAGAGTGAAAGCGGAAGCACTAAGATCCGGTACATAAAAAAGAAATATTCTCTCCTCGGAGTAGGCAAAGCAATGATCCATCAATTATCAATGAGGCACCTTGCGTCTCCATTACAGAGTCACAATTTCATCCATTTTCCAAAATCTCATACTTTCAGAATATCGGCTACTGATCATTTGCATTTTCAAGGGAAGACTCTCACTCCCGCCAATCTCACCCGCCTTCAACGTTTTTCTCGTTGTTCTCTCACTGCTAGGAGTTACTGAGTGAGACTGCTGCATCCGGTGATGAGACCGGCTTCGTCGTTGTTGTTGGCGGTCTTCTATCGCACAATCTTTTTCGATACGGAATTTCTCTTGCTCTCAGCAGAGGGATGCAGTTCTTTGAGGGATTTTCAAATGTTGAGGATGATGGAGCGTGACTAATGGCGAACCCAAAACAAGTATGCTCAAGAATTTGTGATTGTAGAATGCAAGGATGTTAATAAATGAAGGATGGATATATTTTTATGGCTCTGCTTATACGTTTTGTAGCAAAAGTCCAATTTTCGATACCTTCGATGGAAAACTTTCAGCAGAATTTGTGAAATAATCATGCAACTAGAATGAAGTAACATTCTTTAACATGTCGTGTCAAATTGTCTAGATATCCGTCCTCATATCACAGTTGGTATAGATTGATGGTATTCTCGGTAGTTTACTCTCTTACACTACTAATCAATTTCTTGATATTACATTACATTTTGCCATTAAACTAATCCTCACTTCTAAGAACATTTTTGTATATAGTAGTTTTTTAACTACTATATACATTTTTACCAAAAACTTCACTTTAGAACCGTTCTAACCATTCTAACATGCTCCGCGGACCACGGTCTGGCGCCACCTCGGGCACAATGTAATCAGGAGCTCGTTCGTTGTCCCGCAAGAGTCAACGCCAGAAGGCAGCATCATCGTATGCATCGAATCGGTCGGGTCGGATGCTCGGATGTTTATGCTCCGTCGTCTGGTCTCGACACTTGTTCAGTCTTTCGTGGACCGGTATCCGAGTTGGACGTTTTTCGCCTAGCGCGTAACCGCGGTAGTCTTCCGGGCTCTAAAGTTCATCATTATCATCCCACATCCGACTTCGGTGGTGCTGAGTTGTGCTGCGTTGAGGGGGAGTTCCTCGCCCCACCGACTGGATTCGGGGTTGCCGCCAGCCGCCAGACGTACGCCGTCTTCTCGGGGTAGGGGTTGATAGACATTCTTGGAGGATTTATCTCGCTGTGTGATGGTGATGGCAGGCCGCGCGGTTTCGGAAATTAAATGAGTTGATACACACGCGGCTGGTATTGGAGTCCATCTGCTTGTTGTCGTCTTGTGATTAATTAATTACAGTGATTTCGAAAATTGGATCAAATGTGATATCGCATGCTGTTGTCGACGTCGCGCCGGTTGTGGGTTGGTTTGATGTGACATGTTTTCGCTTTTATGAGTAGTAGAGCGTTAAATTCCTTACGGGGTTCGTGGAACATTGTTGCCTCTTGAGTAAACGGGGAATATTCTCCGCCTTCGCTTCGCGAGCGATAAGTAAGTGAGTCTTAAGCGCGGACTAAAGCAGTGGGGGAAGTTTATGAGTTTGTAGTGAATAAAGTATGAACGCATAGTCGTAATAAATAAAGTAAAAGTTTATCATGAAATCTCAGCTAAAGACCTAAATATATATTTTTTTCAGTAGGTTAATAGTGAGCAAATTAAATTTAGCAGTTGTACACTTTTGCACATAGCACAGGATTCTTCTCCCAATCTTCTTAAAAAATGTTCAAAACGAGAATTTGATAGATTCCATTTAAAATTCGTTCTGCAAACTAATTTAAAAATCATGTTTGTTATCAAGTCTGCATTCAAATATTTATTATTTTCAATATGTTTTCTAATCGGTTTTACTCCATGAATTATAGTTGCTTACATCGCGTGCTGAGTGCAAAATCTCGCCTCTTGTCACACACTTTCGGCATTGATGACTGCATAGTGTTTAATTCAGTGGGTTTTGCTCCTTTTTAGGAGTGGCAATCGTAAACAAACGTAACGCAAACCAAGAAATTTCAAACATTGTTCCCAGCAGAACGATGTGTGAACAGCACAACAAGGAAACCATACCGGAATAAATCTGATTATATTTTACCAGTATTAGACACTACAAATTTGTTCCCAACGGATTGAATCACGGTGATTTGGTGAACTAAAAGCATCAACAGTCTTATAACTGGTAAGTAATATTTATAATTTGAAAGGGTTTTACATGAAATAATTACCCAAGTAATCACTTAGCACTTCGGCAGTGAAGAGAGATCAGCTTCCATGCTCGACGAATTGAGGTAATGTCTGTATGTGTGTATGTATTTGTGTAAGTATGTATGCATTTATGTGTGTATGTATGTATGGAAAAAAGCAAACCTCTTCTTATCAAGTGAGATCAAGGTTTTTCTGACTCGTTTTTGGATCCCAATAAACTTTGTAAAAATGGGCTTGGAATCCCCGCTTTCCGCATCGCGTTTGAAATTTATATGGAGATTAGTATGAGAAACGTCCTTTTTTACATGTTTGCTCCTATTGGTTTCAATTCAATCACGTCACTCAATACGTTTGCATAATGACTGAAGGATGCCGACATACTTTACTGAAGAAGGTATGATGCTGGCACGAATACAAAAAAATGGTATAACGCTCCGAAGATGGATTGTTTGAACCGTGTGCGAGAAATCAATGTTTCTGCCAGCACTACCGGCCTATTAGGAGGCTAATCCCTTCTTCCTTCTTACTCAGTTAAATTATTGGTCCAGAATAAACGATTTTTTGCATATGGTTTGAACAATCAAACTTTTAAGCGTCATAACTTTTTTGCAACGTTCCAGCAACGTACCTTCTTCAGCAAAGTTCTTCCGCATTATTTGGGTTATACTTTAACGCCATGTGCCACTTGATTCACAATGAACTAAAACCTCTAGGAGTAAAAATGAAATAAAATGCGTTTTCCCATTCCCATAAAAACTTGAAACGCGATGCGGAAAGCGAAGAAGCAATCAATCGGGCCCTAATTCTGCGCAGTTGATTGGGACCCTAAATGGTTTTGAAAAACCATTGATTTGAAAAAAATTACCATGATGCCCGATTCTAGTATGTATGTGTGTGTGCGGAAAAAAATAAAAAAAAGAAAATTGGCCCTATCGACACTGGCGGCTCCAGAGCTATGGAAATTCTGGGGCACTAGCATTCGTTGCGTGAATAATTAATTTATAGCTTGGCGTCAGTAAGAACTACAATTATGATGAATCAATTGAAAAAATATCAGGCAATTTAAAATATTATGAAATGTTTTATTGCATTTTATCGTCTTCAAAATGAAATGCAGTTATCTAATGTATTGAAAAAGATCTCTGGAAATTCTTAGGAATTGTTTATCAAAAACTTACAATTCAAAAATTATTTTAGGGTTTCCTTCGGATGCCATTGGAAATTCCATTTACTCGGAAATTTCTCCATTAATTCCTACGGAATTTTCAGTATTAAAAAAATCCTTACCACAAATCTAGCGCAAAATTTCAGGATTTTCCTTATGAGTTTTAGAACGAATTGCTAACGGAAGTGACAATGGAACTCCTGGATGTATTTCTTCGGGTATTCCTAAAGCAATTTTTTAAAATAAAGTTGGAAGGAGTTCCCAAACCAATTTCCGCAGACATCTCTAAAGCCATTTCCAAAAGAAATCATAAAGAAATTTCCGTAGGAATTTCGACCAAATTTCAAACAATTTCCTAAGAAAGTTTTAAAAGAATTTCCGAAGAGGTCTTGCAAGTATTAAAAAAAAATCTCATTATGCAAGTATATATTCTTTAAGGATTTTTAAGGTTTTTCAAAAGAATTTCTGGATCTATCTAAAAAAATCCTGAGAATTTGCCGAAAGAATCCTTGGAGTAAATTCTGAAGAAATTATTTAAGGAATTCACAGAGAAATTCTTGAATTTCGAAAATTCCTCCAGGAATTGGTTCAGAAATTCTAAAAGAATTCTTAGACAAATTTTTAAGGAATTTTCGAAAGAACTCCTTTTAAGGATTAAAATGAATTTTTGAAGGTATTTATAGACTTTATTGCGGAAGATTTTTGAAGAAATGCTTTGAGAAAGAAGAAATTCACGATGGAATTCTTGAAGAAATTTTCGAAGGTATTCCTGAAAGAATTTCTGTATAACCAACCTAATTAATTCTTGGAGGAGAATTTTCCGAACAAAATTTTGAATAAATTAATAAACCTGAATGATTACTGAAAAAAATTCCGAAGTAACTCTTGAAGTTAATTTCCAAGGAATTTTCGAGAATTTCCGAAAAAATATGATGATGGATCGACTGCAATCCCGATAATGTTTGTTTCTTTGGCAAGTCTTAATTGAAGATTCAAAACAGGGTTTTGTTTTATTACAGTACAAATTTTCGAAGGACTTCCCTGAGAAATTCTCGGCAGAATTCCCGAAGGAATTCTTTCAGATGTTCCTAAAGGAATTCTTGTAGGAATCTTAAAATAATATGAAAATTTTAATAGGAATTTGTTTGGTTTCTTTTTCATTCGAGAATTCTTTTAATAATTATTTAGGAAATTTCTTCAACAATTCCTTCAGAAATTCGTTTAGAGATTCATGTCCCAAATCTATTCAGGTTGTTCTTCGGAAGTTTCTTTGAGAGCTCCTCCAGGAATAATTTATAAAATTCCCCCCGTAGGGATTTTTAAACAAAAACTCCCAAAAGGCATTTGTGAATTTCTCCAGAAATTCCAATGTAAAATTCCTTCCAACATTCCTGCAGGAATTATTCCAGAAATTTATTGAAAAAATAATTCGAAAATACCTCTGGAAAACCCTTTGGGAATTTCTTGAAAAAATACCTACGGAAATTGTTTTATGAATACCTAGGTAATTGTTTTTGGAATACCTTCAGAAATTATTTTAGGAAAAATCTTTGAGAAATGTCTTTGGGAATAACTTGAATAGTCCATTTTTTTCCGGGAATACTTTTCGAAATTTCTTCGAAAATTCCTTTAGAATTTACGCCGAATGCCTCTACAAATTCTTTTAAGAATTTCTTCCGGAATTCTTTTAGAAATTCCTTCGGTAAATTCTTTAGGAATTCTTTGGTATATTCCATTGGAAATTTGTTTGGAATTCCTTCGGAAGACCCTTCAAAAATTCCTTTAAGAATATCTACGGAAATTGATTCAAGAAAGCCTTTCAAAATTTCTTTAGGAGTATTCCTTTTATGAATTTCTTTATGAATTTCATTGGCAATTCCAATTCCAACTCCATATTTTTTTTAATGAATTGTATCAGTAACTAGGTATTTCAGGATTTCTCAAACTAATTCTTCCAATAATTTATTAAAAATTACCTTCCGAAACTCTAGGAAGAAATTCTTGGAATTATTTCAAAATTCCTCTTATATCTTCAGAATTTCACCCAGGAATTCTTGCGAAAATTCCTTCTGGAAGCCCTTCAGACATTCCTCTGGAACTTTAATTAGAAATTTCTTAAGACTTTCGGATATTCCTTTAGAATTTCTTTAGGCAATCGGAAATTCATTTAGGAATCGTTCAGAAATTACTTCAAGAGTTCCGTCGGATATTTCATCTGGAAATTCCATTGACATTTCCGTTAGAAACTCTTCCAATATTTCCTTGAGGTTTTTGTAAGAAGGAATTTTGTATGGTTTTACTAAAAGCAAAAGGAAGTTTTGAAGAAACATCCGGACGAATTTACAAGGGCGTCTTTACAGGATTTTTCGAAGGTATCCCTGGAGGAAATTCCTGGAGTGGAGTGGAAGGATTTTCAAATTGACGGGTTACATGCTAAGCTTCAGCAGTGATTATAAAAATTGGCGAGAAATCATTTTTTTAATTCATTTTGGCGTGTATATGGTTTCCCTTGAAAAACACAGATACAATCGAACTTTTTTTTTCTCAAAAACTGCAATTCACTCAAATAATTCGAAATACATGTAAAATGATAGAAATAATTGAATCTATCTACCTAAAGTGCAATTTTGACCTTCCTTCCTCTTATAACATGTTATATAAAGCACGAGAAAGGCACCATCAAATCTAGGTAGATTTTTCTAAGTTCTTTGACGTAGGACTACGTCTTTATTTTCGATGCGGATTTGGAGGTACATAAGAGAATTTTGAAAAAAGACGAGCATTTCTCTACGGATTTAACAATAAGGAAAAATAATGCATATGGCAGGAACTGGTGCTAGGAGTCAAACATTTTCATATGCAATTTAAATATTTTTTTGAAACTGATTAAATGTTCTGTTCTTTAATGAATCAGAAACAATTGAAAGTATAGTCCCATTAGAGTAATATGTTAACGTATTGTATCCTCAGTATGGATACGATATGTTCTACCATCAAAAAACTATATATTGATCCGATGGTACATTTTTATCCGGGTCACCCGGTATCAGGCAGTGGTGGGAGTTTTATTTTTTTAAACGTGGGTGTTTGCCCGAAATAAGGCAGTGGTGGATGTGATTCCATCTTCAAAGGTAGGCGTTTGTTGGAATTATGGAAGTGGTGGATGTGATCCTTTCTTTAAAAGAAGGCGTTTGCCCCGAATAAGGCAATGGTGGATGTGAACCCTTCTTTAAAAGTAGGCATTTGACCGGAATAAGGTAAAGGTAAATGTATTTTTTTTAGAAAGTTTGCCCGCTATAAGGCTATGGTGGATGTAATTCTTACGTTGGATGTAGGAGAGCCTGGTATATTTGATCCCTTCTTTAAAAGTAGGTGTTTGCTCGGAATTAGATCTACCGTTTTGTTTGCTTGTTATTCCAAAAATTTACTACCATCAGTCTAAATTAATCAGAACATATTCTCGACCCACTTTATCTGTGTGAAAAAAATACAATAAAAACCCCTTCCCTTTAACAGTTGCAATTTATGCCAAATGTCCATTATGCCAAATGACCCACTCATTGGCATAACTAATGAAAAATCTTTGAATGCTTTATTGATTTGCTTCGAACCTAGAATACATTATATATATATATATATATATATATATATATATATATATATATATATATATGTATATATATTAAATGTTAGATAAATTAGTTATTTAAATTATTTTCTTCGGCTTACAATTCAGTGGCCCGACAATTCACACGAGCTTTCAAACGGCGATCTGATTGCAAGAAACAAACCTTAAAAAAATCAATTCTGCCTTTTGATATTTGTCGATAATTTTCAATTTAATTAACAAATTTTGTAACAAATTAACTTAGAGGAACAAATTTAACGCATATTTTCAAATTTACTGTCTGAGAAAATTTTTGCACGAGTTGTCACCTAACTTCATTTTTTCACGCCTACTTTGAAATTTTTCACTGGTTAAATTGCTGCGGCTACAATTAGTTTAGAAAAGCTAAATGGGTCTGTGCAGCAGTGTTGGGAAAAACTCAAATTCTCAAATTTCATCCACGATTCAAATCAAGCGCGAGTGAAACCCAACCCAACTGACGGCCCAGAGAATTGTTCACGATTCGACTCGCGATTTGTATCATTGTGTGATTCCTACGTGTTCTTCTTCTTTGAATTAATCAAATTAGCTTTCTTTGCGTAAAACATTGGATAATAAGTCCTTACATAACATAAAATACGCTTAGACCGGTCTTGGCGTTTTCCGTGCTGTATCTTTTTTCGGTGAATGAGTGAAACGAAGCAATTCTGCGCAAAAAAACACAAGCGAGTTAGTTCGCACATGAGGCTACTATGATTTAGATTTGAGCATGATTTTTCCAACACTGCTGTGGAGTTTTTAAAATCCATCCGAAAGAAATCCAAGTTCTCTCTTATTTAATTTTTAGTTATATTTAGATAGTGGAATGTATAGATGAGCAAAAATAAATCCGATGTCTCCCAACGAACTGTCAAATGTGTCTCCACACGAGCATGACGTCACGATTTCAATGAAAATATAAAGGGGTGTGATATCATATGCACCTGGCTCCCGGTCAAAAAAACGAACCCAACCATGCTTACGCTCATCTATAGATTCTACTATCTATACTTTTAGTTACCAAAATCAGGATTTGTTAGACAATCTAAGGTAACCTAAGCCATAGTAAGCACCTTATGTAATTTGAAACTAAATCAACTTGACCAAAATTTCATGTTTCCTTAATATCAAAACTAGGAAGTTCAGTATTTTACTTGAATTTTTTTGTTCGATCAAAATCTAAGAAATTTCAAAATGTTATCTTACATTGTTGCAACATCCTTCGTGTTTAGCATTATAACAATTGGCCGTAGTGATATGTACAATATACCTACTTATGCAAAGTAGAAAATTTTCTAGGGGGTGCTAGGTAGATTCCAGGTGGGTCTAAACCCCTTCCTAGCCCCTCTGTAGTTACGCCAATGGACCCACTCTTTTGTTGCAGCTCAAATTGACCGTTATGCCTAAAGGTCTTTATTCCAAATGACCCAGACCCATATACCCATACAGTGACCGGCATAATAAAAAGCCCACTTGCCGTTTTTCATACAAAATGGTCAACTTTGGAGATCTAGATCTCGATTGCGTGTGAACTAATTTTGCTGAAAATTTGACCAGAGCTCAGATATAACTTGAATTTTACCACACCTGAGTTTCGACCATGTTGATTCATAGGGTAAAATATTATTGCGGTAATGCAGATGGCGGACGGTACGTGGAGGAGGCGAATGAACCACGAGTTGCATCAGCTGTTGGGAGATCTATCCATCGTTCACACCGCAAAAATTGGAAGACTGCGGTGGGCTTGGCACGTAGCCAGAATGTCGGACAGTAAGCCGGTGAAAATGGTTTTTGACAACGATCCGACGACAGCAAGAAGGGAGATGCACAGCGGGCAAGGTGGATCGATCAGGTGGAGGACGATTTGCGGACCCTCCGCAGACTGCGTGGTAGGCGAAGTGCAGCCATGAACCGAGCTGAATGGAGAAGACTTTTATGTGCAGCACAGGCCACTCCGGCCTTAGTCTGATAATAAATAAATAAATTTGTTTTTTTTTGCGTGGAGTTTCGATCTACTACCTTGTCACCGCGGATAACGAGGTGAAAATTACTGTGGTGATTGAAATGCGTCTGAAGATGGTCGAGACAAGGTACACGGATAAAAATAGAAAAGCTAAATAGATTAAAATTTAATCTAAAACCATATTCGGTCTATCCACTCATTGCAATGATTATTTGAATGATAAGCTTATAATGATTATTATAATTTTAATCATTGGAAAGATTATTCCGTGTTTATTCATTTATTGAAGATTAAATGCAATATATTCGTTTAGAAGGCTTATTTTATCAAAATAAAGTTTGACGTTTCTAAAATAAAAATAAAAACATCATGCAGTTTTGAGTTTGAGCAGTTTGAGCAGTTTGAGAAATTATGTTTATTGGTATATGCCTGAAATACTTCTTTTTTTAATGATAGAAAGAACATTTATAACAAAAATCGGAATACCGTGACCTGCCCTAATTCCGCGCATCGCCTAATACCGTGGTTTTCATAAAAAATCAGAACCTGGCTATCATGGACATCACATTATTTGGTGAAATGTTCAAACATAATATGTTATAGTTATAGTTCAAATCAAAACTGTGAAAATTACGTAACGGATAATATCCATCAAGGAGTACCTAGCAGTTGTACGACGGTCTGGACACAGGAGCACATGCTGGAAATTCGTCGTTGCAAGTCGTTGCTGAGTTGTGAGACGATTTTCGCCTACATTATTTTTGGTGGTAATCGAGGAAAGTTTTATGCCAAAGGCTTCCGATCCATGTGTCAATCCGGTCACTACATTCGCAGGCACATTTCGCGGCCTTACTTGATGTTCTACAGCTCTTCGATGAACCTAAGCCGAATGGAGTATCCTTCTTGTAGGATCGCAGTAGTCATGCACAGTGGCGCCGGGAGTGGGTGGGACAGGTAGGACATGTCCTACGCATGAATTTTCCTGGGTGGGACAGTCAAAGCATTGTCCTACCCATGATTGTGGTAAGAACATATGAAGTCATTGGATGGCAAGAATTTGTGTGTTAGTAGAAGATGATTTTAAAGTTAATCAGAATCAAAACAATAATCATAGATGTTTTTGGGATCCTAAAGCAATAGACTACTGATTGTTGTTTAGGACTTCAGGCACTTTAAAATCCCTAAAGCGCTCAAAGAAGTCTAGGTTTTACAGAGGTGAAACAGAAGTTGTTGAAATCTGCAGATGCAATTAATTAAATATTTTGGTAGTGGATTATTCAAAGGCAAAAGATACGAATAACTGGTGAGTGCCGTTTGCTTCCAATTTGCAGATACTGGTAACTCAGTGATTGGCAAAAGCACGGATGAAAAGGGAAGCCCAAAATGTATGGTTTGGTTCATTGCGTATCGTGTTCTCACGCGTGACGAATACACACGAACAAAAGCTGTGGTATTCATAACCGAGCGGCATCTCAAGCGAAAGATGATGCTATGTAGGAATCAGTAACCCTGTTCAAAGCTCACGGAAAAAGTCTTCTTCAAACCTCAAAAGGTCTATTGAAATCTGAGGAACCAGAAACATACCGAAGACCGCTCTTAAAGGGTTCTGAGCTCCGAAAACAGATTGACAATCATGCGATTTTTTGGTAGTTTGCTTTGGATCGCTAAATCCTGGAGGTAATATGAAATCCTAGCAGTTAGAAATAATTGATTTTTTTTCCAAATTTCTGTGATCGGTGACTTTTTCTAGAAGCTTTTAAATATATTCGATAATCGATAATGGAAAAGCAATATTTCTCCCAAAAGTTGAGGAAATTTTAACAAACTATACAAATATTCAGGCCACAAGAACTTTTCAAGTTCTGATTATTTTTAGAATTGATTATAAGCAAGCATAACTTTTCCATTTTGAAATGGATTTCATTTGAACATGGTACACACACCTAAAAATAATCATGTAATTTAATTTAAGTAATTTAAGTAACAACGACATATACGAGCGTCACTTTTGACGTAAAATTGGGTGATACTTTAATTTTATATCACAACTTAATTGACAAAAAAAAAGGATAAGAACGAGCATTGAATATAAGCCGCTGAGTAAGAGCCCAACACGTTACCACTCAGCTATCTTCGTCTCTTGAAGGAGGGATGATCGAAGTAAAGCAGGTTCCACGATTTGCACTGAACAAGTTTTTCACTGCATCAAGTCATAGACTGCTAGAGCATTAGGTGCGTCGGGTGCTGTGTTTAGGTTCCATGACATGTAATTTTAAATCATCTAACATTGAAAAATATAAGATTAAGTTTATGTCATGTGGTTTTGTGTCATTTTATTCACATACGTAATCTGTAATATTCATAATTTTTTAGTGTGCAGTTATGCTTTCAGCGGTAGTATAGGTAAAATTTGCATTAATTTCTCAATACCAGAACTGTTGCCCAAATCGGAGACATGATCGGTGGTCTAGTGGCTATCGTTTCTGCCTAAGAGCAGGAGATCATGGGTTCCTATTCTGTATGTCTTAATTCTTTCTGTGTTTCACGTTCTATACCAAAACGATTCCTACCGTTACAGCTTTCACACTAACAGTTGCAAAATCTCCCGTGGCACCGATGGGAGGACGTAGAGTTCTCTGCTCCTTTATTAAGTATAGGTTTCCCAACTAACCATTCTTTTCCCTCCAGCATTCACAAGAACGGGGCCAGGACAGATCTCGACTGTTGAAGAGTGATCAGTCCAAAATTATTATTTGTGTTAACGGATGTAAGTGACACAATAGTCTTGTAAAGCCTGCGAATCGCTTAATTCTATTGTTTATTCCAGAACTGTTGCTCAAATCGCCATTTCCTATTTGTCCCACCCATGACTCGGAACATGGATGCGCCTCGCATATATGTACTTTGACATAAAACTATAATAAAGATTCATTGTCATTGATTCCTGCAATCCACCTGGTTGTATTCTGTTACCTGTCCTCGCTACTCCTCTACACTTCTCCACTGGACTCGATCCTGGGCCAATCGCTTCCAGTCGCCCTGAACATTGAGCGCCCTCAGGTCCTCTTCAACTGCAAAAAGCTATCGTGTACGCGGCCTTCCACTAAGCCTGCGGCCTCTTCCGGGTTCTCTACTAAATATTATCTTCGCTTGACGTTCTTCCGGCATACGAACAACGTGACCTGCCCACCGTAGTCTGCCGTGATCGTGGGGTCCACGGCTCGGAATTCACGTTCTCCGGATCTGGGCCATCGGACTTCTTGAATAGCGGCCACGTTCACTCCAACCTTCTGCAGTTTGCGAGCCAGAAGGGTCACTCGTCCAGGTTCATTTAGGGTCCTGACATTCCAGGTACCGAGTTTCCAATCATAGTCCTTATTTCGTTGCTGGGTCGGTTGCCAAAAATAACGTTCTCTTTTTCTTCTATCTCCATTTTTCGTGGTATTTGAGAGGCTTCAGTGAGCTACCTTACCGGGGTCGCGTTACCTACATCGCGATGATGGGGCTGCCACCTTAGGTATAGCTGACGCGATACAGCATTTCGTTAATCAGCCGCTGGGTACCAGGCAGACGCTGTTTGAGCCGCACCTCCTGGTGAACAGACGCTCGAGGCGAACCTTTTCACTCTAGCTGATGTCAGAAGGACAACAGTGCCCAGGCTGCACTACCAGCTAAGTACACCAACATCTGTATAAAGAAACGCTCATTAAAACATGTTTTGTCAAAGAATAGAATTATTTCCGCACTTACCTCGTCGTTCTTATAATAATGCTGACATTTGCTTATGTCTATGGCTACACGTCGCCAACCAAGGTTGTTAACGTTAATCAACGTTTAACGGCGTTACGTTGAATCGTTTACGTTAATTTCAACGTTCAACGCAAGCTTCTATGGCTCGCTAAATGCCCTGGTTAACGTTGACGTTAACGAAATTCGCTAATTAACGTTAACGTTTCGCGTTAATTTTTCCGTTGATTAACAGAAACCTCAGTAAAGCAGCCTCACAATATCTACATAATGTACAAAATTACAATCCGGCACTAATAAATGAACTATTTTTGCTATGTCGATGTCGGCAGCACCCGGCAGCTTCACTTCCGTACAACGAGCACCTTCTTAGTGACAAAGTACAAGTTTGGTTTGGTTTTGCATCCCGAAATTTTCACTTGTTTATCAAACCGTTGGCCATGACAACGCTTCCGACGATGCATCGCTTCTTGAGAAAATCAACGATGGAATCAATGTTGGCGTTGACGTTGATTCAACGCTTTTCATTGACGTTAACGTTTATTTTCAAAACATTCAACGCAACGCCGTTGACGTTAAATTTTCGAAAAATTAACGTCAACGGCGTTAATCGTTGATTAACGTTAACAACCCTGTCGCCAACCACGCAGTCTACGGAGGGTCCGCAAGTCATCTTCCACCTGATCGATCTACCTTGCTCGCTGCGCACCTCGCTTTCTTGTGCCCGTCGTATCGTTGTCGAGAACCATTTTGACTGGGTTACCGTCCGACATTCTGGCTACGTACCCGGCCCACCGCAGTCGTCCGATTTTCACGGTGTGAACGATGGATGGCTCTCCCAGCAGCTTATGCAACTCGTGATTCATTCGCCTCCTCCACGTACCGTCCGCCATCTGCACCCCACCATAGATGGTACGCAGCGCTTTCCTTTCATCTTTTCAATCCATTTTCTCAAAGTTACGTGCCATAATATCTATGTCGTCGGCGAAGCCAAACAGCTGGACGGACTTATTGAAAATTGTACCACTCGTGTTAATCCTTGCTCTTCGTATTACCCCTTCCAAAGCGATGTTGAATAGCAGACACGAAAGACCATCACCTTGCCGTAACCCTCTGCGGGTTTCGAAGGGATTCGAGAATGCCCCTGAAACTCGAACTACGCACATCATCCGATCCATCGTCGCTTTGATCAACCGTGTCAGTTTATTCGGAAATCCATGTTCGTGCATTTGCTGCCATAGCTGGTCCCGATCGATTATATCATATACGGCTTTGAAGTCGATGAATAGATGATGTGTGGGCACGTTGTATTCGCGGCATTTCTGCAGTACTTGGCGAATGGCGAACACCTGGTCCGTGGTGGAGCGTTCGTCCATAAAACCCGCCTGGTACTGCCCCACGAACTCCCTTTCAATTGGTGCTAGTCGACGGCATAACATTTGGGAGAGTACCTTGTAGGCGGCGTTCAGCAATGTGATTGCGCGGTAGTTGATATAATCCAGTTTATCGCCCTTTTTGTAGATGGGACACACGACACCTTCCATCCATTCCTGCGGCAAAACTTCCTTGTCAGATAGACCATCTCAAATACAGATAAAAATATTTTAACTTCTATGAACATAAAACATGCAAAGTGGTTTCATTCATTTCTCAACTAACGAATCGCCCCTATTCTATGACCAAATTATTTCGGTATACTCTCAATAAATCAGCTATCGCTAGTCATCCGTCAATTTCGGAGATCGTGACCTTCAATTGCGGCATTTGAGCATCACAAAATCATCTTTTTCTGATTTAGTTGTCCAGTGCTATTATTCTCAAGTTGATGATATAAATTAAATAGTGCATGCTCAAGTTTGGTCGCACACATGTATCCTTCAATTCAATTCTGTGGGATAATAAATTAAATGTTAATTTCTTTTACATTTTATAAATGTTCATTGCGTTCAACCACATCCATTCAATCGGAGTTCATAACTTCATTGCCGTATTTTTAGGGATTAGAATCCTGTTGTGAAAGGAAAATAATGGAAGGATACAATCACCACATCAAAGCGATGCTCGTGATTTCTGGGACTAGACGTCGTACTGGAAACCCGAACGAGGAATATTGCGGTGGTATATGGCGGCTACCAGCGACGAGTGAGAAAATGCGAATATAAACAGTGATAGGGTAGAATGGTATTAAATGCACTGATACGATGTGGGCTGAAATGGGAAGATGCCTGAAACTATCCGTGAATACTTTTTAATACCAGTTTGGGAAATGGTGTTCAATTACAAATCTGTTACCGAACTTTTCAAAGCGAATCTATTTGTTGAAAAATTGAATTTTTGAATAACGTCATTGAAAAGCAAATGAAGACTATTATTCACCGTTAGATATTTCTACATTTTTTTGGAATTAAGCAATTCTCAAGAGTTGTAGAAAGAAGCCAAAGCAAAAGAGCATGTTGGGCCAACCTCCCCGAGACCTGCTGGGCCGACGACTGGTTCTTGTGCAATAAAGGACCGAAAACTCTGAGGAGCATTACGAAGCACGCAGGAGGCTTTCGCGGTAATCTCTGGAGTGTATAAATGTTTGAGGATTTGTAAAATTTATAAGCGACGCCGTTGCCGTTGTCGTTCGCCATGTCTTTCGTAGCATTTATTTCTCCTGCCGGTTGTTGTGGTTTGGCCCGAGAACTGAAACTCTTGGCAGTGCTTTGGTAACTGAAGCGGAATCGAGAAGAAAATAAGAAAACGATTCGTATTTTTCTTAATTCAAATCTTATCGGATCTGTTGCACAGAAGCGGAGATATTCGAATCCATTTGGTTCTATGAATTGGCGTCTTGATGAAAGAATCCGAATTGTAAATGAAATTAAATTATAAGAACCCATCTACAAGAAAAGAAAACCCATGGGAAAGTTTTTCAATCCAATTATGATAGAATAAGTTTAAATTTTATAGAATCCAATCTAATGGCTTTAAGTTGGGCATTTATAGATCTATGAAATATGAAATGGAATACATAAGAGCTACCGATAACACTTTCAGCCAGAAACTCTGGATTAAGTGTCGACATAGCCAGTTCCATGTAAGAAATCCATCTGAATCAGACTTTTTTCGCCTGCGAAAATTATGCCGGAACCGATTAAGATTGAATGTAAGACCAATGGCTGAAGTGAAAAGTAGACTAGTTTACCACTCAACAACTAGCAACTTCGAATACTGGTTATTAAGTTATATCATGTAAAGGTTGATTCGAGTTAATTGAGGTTGTCTAAAGGACTAATAAATATTTCAGTAAGTCATATTCAATCTCACGGTTTCAGTCTAGTTTTGCTAGAAGAAATTCATACCATCGCCACTAGTCGCATTTTCCCCAATGTCCTAATGTATTCGCTTTCTTTCTCATATCAACTGGCGGGCTCATTTGCCGCCGAGATTTGCTTTCGTGCATCAGGCTTCTTGGAAGGAGCATTTAACGTTTCGGATCGGTTTCACGGCCTGTCGGGATGAGGTTTCCGTACCGAGAATCGACCTTGCTGGCTGTGTATCGGTGTTTCCGCTACACCCGCTGCCGATCGTTATCGAGAAGGTCTATCCCGGATGGCGATGGTTCGTGGCAAATGGAACAACTCAGAAACTTCGCAAAGTCATTTGTGAAAACCGGCATGTTTTCCGCAAATTTCAATTTCCGTTAGATTTTTTTTTTCGTTGGAAATTTCCGTTGTGATGAAGAATTTGTTTCATCTTCGGATGATTGTCGATCCTGATTTCTCTCAATTATTGTCAGATGTTTAACCCTTTCTCAATATTTCTAGTCTTATATTCCTGAACCAATTCATGATGTCTACCCTTAACTTTTAATTTGATTAATTGTCATCACCTTCGCATTTCTAGTTTTGAGCACTACCATCCATCAGGCTCTCATTTCGACGAAGGCAATTAATATTTCCTTTGTACTGTCAGGCGAAATCCCATTTCATCTCTAATAAACTCATTTCGTCTAAGTCTGAATATTCATCAAATACAAAGCTACTCGCTTGTTCTGCGAATGGATGAGAGCATTTGTTCCGGGAAAAGTGTCAAACGTTGTGTGATGATGATTTCTGGGTCAGATAGTGGAATGGTTTCAAATAAGTACAATGTGAGGCGAGGCAAGACAGCTGCATGTTGTCTTACAATTACTACGGCTGACATTCCAATGAAACTAATTGTGTTTATATTCCATACACGAAAGAACAGGAAACAATATTATGATTTATCTTTTAAAATCGATTAAATCCTGTAGAAATAGCAGCACCAAATTGTCATTTAACACAACAATTTGCTTGCCATTGTTCTTTTATGATAGCTTTTTCTAAATACCAATCCCAATCCCAATCCCAATCCCAATCCCAATCCCAATCCCAATCCCAATCCCAATCCCAATCCCAATCCCAATCCCAATCCCAATCCGAATCCCAATCCCAATCCCAATCCCAATCCCAATCCCAATCCCAATCCCAATCCCAATCCCAATCCCAATCCAATCCCACCCCAACCTAATCAATCCCAATCCCAATCAATCCTAACCCAATCCCAATCCCAATCCCAATCCCAATCCCAATCCCAATCCCAATCCCAATCCCAATCCCAATCCCAATCCCAATCCCAATCCCAATCCCAATCCCAATCCCAATCCCAATCCCAATCCCAATCCCAATCCCAATCCCAATCCCAATCCCAATCCCAATCCCAATCCCAATCCCAATCCCAATCCCAATCCCAATCCCAATCCCAATCCCAATCCCAATCCAAATGTATATCCAAAATCAAAAATTAAACAGTAGAACACATCTTTTACGATTAGTATCTTGATCGATTTAATGTGTGTTAGTTGTTGAAACCACAAATATGTTGCAATTATGGTAATCTAAGATGTGGTCCACTATAAACACCGCCTGGGAACGACTGGTCCATTCTGTAGTGGAAAATTTAAAGCAGGAGGAAAATAAAATCATCCCTCAAGGCGAGGACAGACCGGGTTGTCGGTTTGTTGCAGCGATGCTTGAGATGAAGTATAATTTTAGATTCTCGGACGAAGCTTTGAAATTCGAGCGGACGATTCGTTCTGCTTTACCTTATGATGTTCTGTTTTAGTTTCAGTGGAGGATAGGGAAGTAGGGAGTCTGTGTGTCTACCCTGATAGGACACCGATGTTGATGTCGACGACGACAACCCATGGAGGTAAGCTGGAAAAAATATCCAAAAAAGGAAAAAAAAAAATACAAACAACTCCACCGAGAATTTCCATTCATTTGTTTTCCTCGCGGCGGATTTGGCAGACTCGAAAAGCTGTGTACCGTGAAGCTTTTTCCTATGGAGGTAAAGTTTGGGTGTAAGAGATAATGGTGCAGAATAGATACACTGATAGTATTCGAAAGGGTCTCCATAAAATTATACAGTTTTAGTTTTGTTTCAATTTGGTAAACGAAATTGCAGGATAAAATATATCGAAAAAAAAAAAACAGGATAATCCACCTAGCGGTGATGGTGCCTTTTTTTTGTGTATTATAAAACAAGAAAAAGGGGCCCTCCTTAGCCGTGCGGTAAGACGCGCGGCTACAAAGCAAGACCATGCTGAGGGTGGCTGGGTTCGATTCCCGGTGCCGGTCTAGGCAGTTTTCGGGTTGGAAATTGTCTCGACTTCCCTGGGCATAAAAGTATCATCGGTTAGCCTCATGATATACGAATGCAAAAATGGTAACTTGGCTTAGAAACCTCGCAGTTAATAACTGTGGAAGTGCTCAATGAACACTAAGCTGCGAGGCGGCTCTGTCCCAGTGTGGGGATGTAATGCCAATAAGAAGAAGATGAAGAAGAAAACAAGAAAACACATAAGAGTAACAAGAAAGCACATAAGAGAGGTCAAAATTGCACTTTAGGGAGACAGATTTAGTTCTTTTTCATTGGTATTTCATCCCCCACTGGAACATTGCCGCCTCGCTGCTTCAATCAGCACAGTTACATGCATTACACCTCTTGGGAGGTGAACAGATATCGTAAGATAGTTTTGAGATATTCTGGGTAATCCAAACTGTCCTTGAGCTGCTTTGAAGGCTTCTTTCGTTGCTCAAAGTTTCGATTCGTACCAAACTACAAGTGGATTACACACAGACCAAAGTTTTGAAATATTCTGGAAATTTTTCTTGAGGTCGGGGGTTGCGATCAACAGTTCTGATTGTATTGCCATGGAAAACGATAGTGATGGCTGAAAGCACATGTTTGGAGGATCACAATATTTATTAAATATGAATATTTATGAAAAATATCCACTGCCTACCGCTGATTGTAGTGTTTTTTTGTAACTCAAAGTTTCGATACGTTTTAATCCACTTCCATTACATCTCCTGAAGGCTATTTTCCTTGCATATATTGGCTGATTGTTTGGATATACTGTACTGCCCCTATTCGCATAAGCGTCCCATGTAAGTGTTCTTCGACTTGAGAAATATGGCGTTGAATTTTTCAAACTCGTTTTACATGGAGAAATACAAAAAAATCTAATAAATTGATAAAACCTGCAATCTTTCTGAAAAATTGGCATTATATTCTTTATCTGTATACATTGCTGTGGAACTATTAAATGGACCATAATTATATTCATTTTTTTGTACAAAAGTGTATCAAAATCTGGAATGTGACTGTTATGTGAATAAATAGCAAGATGGGACAACACAAGTGGGTTTTAATTTTCAAATTTCTAGAACAAAGTCTATCATTTCAACAGCTTTTCTTAAAGATGAGGTCATTTAAGGCTTATTTATGGAAGAAAATCAAAATCGTCAAAAATCGACATGGGACTCTTATACGAATCGCGGCAGTGTAGGTCATTAAAACTGTCCTTGAGTTCGGGTCTTCAGATCTACTGATACTAAGTTTTTCGTTACCTAAATTTTATGTATGTTTTCCGGCATGAGTAATTACATCTACTGGAACAACAACAGGTATCTGAAAGCAGTTTTGGAATATTGTATCTCATCCAAACTATCTCTTAGCACAGAACCTACGATTTTCAGCTTTCAAAGTAGTGTTTGTCATCACTCAATGTCTTTTTTTTTTTTTTTTAACTAATTTTATTGGCTAATTATCTAATACATGCATTCATCTCTTAGACTAGGTGTTCCGTGTTTTCTTAACACTATCATCCTTATTTGCTATGTTACGCTTTTAGTTATTATTAATACATTTCAATTGCCTCTGGCAGTTAGAATTTTTTCCTCTGGTTGAATTGAACCATGTAGGAATTACAATGTTTTCAACTTAAACTAAACTTAACCTATTTTATACTAAGGGTACAGGAGTTAATCGTTGCAATAGAAGATTGCAACGATTTTTGTCTGAAATTGAAATTATTTTGTTGGACATTTGTTGCAATGTCTCAATATTAGAAATTCTATGAAGTTCATTGGTACTATACCACGGGGCAACTTCAGAATCATTTTCAAAATTTTATTTTGAATCCTCTGGAGTGCCTTCTTCTGGTATTGCAGCAACTAGCCCATATTGGCACAGCATACAACATGGCAGGTCTAAAAATTTGTTTGTAAATCAAAAGTTTGTTCTTAAGACAAAGTTTTGATTTTCTGTTTATAAGTGGATATAGGCACTTAATATATTTGTTACATTTGGCTTGAAGGCCTTCAATGTGATTTTTAAAAGTTAATTTCTGATCTAGCAGAAGTCCTAAATATTTAGCTTCGCTAGACCAATTAATTGGAACCCCATTCATAGTGACAATATGTCTGCTAGAAGGTTTCAAATTATAAGCTCTCGGCTTATGTGGGAAAGTTATAAGCTGAGTTTTGGAAGCATTCGGGGAAATTTTCCATTTTTGCAAGTAAGTGGAGAAAATATCCAAACTTTTTTGCAATCTACTACAAATGACACGAAGGCTTCGCCCTTTGGCTGAAAGGCCCGTGTCATCTGCAAACAAAGATTTTTGACACCCTGGTGGTAAATCAGGTAAGTCAGAAGTAAAAATGTTATACAATATGGGCCCCAGTATGCTGCCTTGGGGACACTAGCCCTTACAGGTAATCTATCAGATTTAGTATTCTGATAGTTTACCTGCAGCGAGCGATCTGATAAATAATTTTGGATCAGTTTAATGATGTACAGAGGAAAATTAAAATTCATCAATTTTACAATCAAACCTTCATGCCAAACACTGTCAAATGCTTTCTCTATATCAAGAAGAGCAACTCCAGTCGAATATCCTTCAGATTTGTTGAGCCGAATTAAGTTCGTAACTCTTAATAACTGATGATTGGTTGAATGCCCATGGCGAAAACCAAATTGCTCATCAGCAAAAATAGAATTGTCATTAATATGAACCATCATTCTATTTAAAATAATCTTTTCAAACAGTTTGCTTATTGAAGAAAGCAAACTGATTGGGCGATAACTAGAAGCCTCAGCTGGATTTTTTCCGGCTTCAAAATTGGAACAACTTTGGCGTTTTTCCATTTATCTGGGAAGTATGCCAATTGAAAACATTTGTTAAATAAATTAACCAAAAAGGATAAAGAGCTCTCAGGAAGTTTTTTGATAAGTATGTAGAAAATACCATCATCAGGGGCTTTCATATTTTTAAATTTTTTAGTAATAGATCTCACTTCATCCAAATTGGTTCCCAACGAAGGGTCAAAAACATTCTCTTGATTGAGAATGTCTTCGAAGCTCCGTGTAACCTGATCCTCAATTGGACTAGTGAGACGTAGACTAAAATTATGGGCACTCTCGAACTGCTGAGCAAGTTTTTGAGCCTTTTCGCCATTTGTTAATAAAATTTTATTTCCCTCTTTAAGCGCTGGAATTGGCTTTTGAGGTTTTTTAAGAATTTTTGTTAATTTCCAAAAGGGTTTCGAACTGGGATCCAACTTTGAGGCATTATTCTCAAAGTTGGTATTTCTCAGAATAGCGAAACATTTTTTTAATTTCATTTTGCAAATCTCGCCAAATAACTTTCAACGCGGGATCGCGAGTTCTTTGGTATTGCCTTCTTCTCACATTTTTAAGACGGACCAGTAACTGAAGATCGTCGTCAATAATAATGGAGTTGAATTTAATTTCACATTTCGGAATTGCAATGCCTCTGGCTTCGACAATTAAATTTGTCACAGTTACGAGAGCATTATCAATATCACTTTTGATATCGAGAGGAATATCAACATCAAAATTCCTATCGATATACGTTTGAGAGAATCCCAATCAGCTCTATGATAATTAAAAGTAGAGCTGATTGGATTATAAATGGCTTCTTGTGAGATTTCAAATGTCACAGGAAGGTGATCAGAGTCAAAGTCAGCATGAGTTACCAATTGGCCACACAGCTGACTTGAATCCGTTAAAACTAAATCAATTGTAGAAGGATTTCGACTGGAAGAAAAACAAGTTGGTCCATTGGGATATTGAATAGTATAATATCCCGCAGAACAATCTTCAAATAAAATTTTACCATTGGAATTGCTTTGAGCATTATTCCATGAACGGTGTTTGGCATTGAAGTCACCAATTACGAAGAATTTTGATTTGTTGCGAGTCAGAATTTGAAGATCAGCTTTCAACAAATTCTTTTGCTGCCCATTGCATTGAAAAGGCAAATAGGCTGCAATGAAGGAAAATTGACCAAAATTTGTTTCAACAGAAACTCCCAAGGTTTCAAAAACTTTGGTTTCAAACGAAGAAAATAATTTATGTTTGATACGTCTATTAATGACAATGGCGACCCCACCACAGGCGCTGTCAAGACGATCATTTCTGTAGATAAAATAGTTTGGATCTCTTTTAATGGAGAGTCCTGGGGTGACATTGCGCATCTCGAATCGAATCACTCGATTCGTAAGTTTTTGAATTCGTTTCGAAAAAATTGCGGCATTATGTATTTCGTTCGACTTCATTCAGTCGCAGTACAAGATTTCGAATGGTGCTGTACTAGCTCAATCGAGTATGTTCTGTCAAACGAAATGTAAACAGAGAGAATAAGAGATAGCTGTCTCCGTGTTTAGTATCCCGCCCGCCGCAGAGACAACCTTCAGCGCATGGCGAATGTGAGTAAACAGAGAGAATAAGAGTAATTTCATCTGCGTGTAGCATGTTGACTGTTGGAAAGGCATCTTTCAAGGCATGAATTGGCAGTTATTCGATAAACAAGCAAATCGTGCTCAATGACTATAAAAAGCAATATTATTTATTGAGCAGTTGCAACCGATTAAACATTATGCCGATACGATATGTTTTGTAAATTGAGATATTGTTACGACACAAATTATAAGTTTTATGTTTATTCGAGTTTATGCCACAGATCAAATTTTAAGCTAAATAATTTAAAGCTAAAGCTTACTTTAATGTTTCCATGTGTTTTAGTTAAATGCAGTTGGGTCATCTCAGGCGCGTTTTTTTTTTGTTTAACTCATCTATTTTTACGTAGATCTTGGAATATACACGTTTTTACGCAGATTTTCCTCATAGATTTTCTACGCGATTTATTGAAATCGTCCAGAAATACGTGAAAACTTAAAAAAACCGATTTTAGTTGAAGTCGTTTTTACGCGGATTTCGGGATAATTAGATATTGCATATTGTCTGGAAACTATAAAAGTAGGTATACTAATGACATTCTTTTCCTCAAGAGACAATAATAAAACATTTATTCTCTTCCCGTAGAGAAATAATAACAAATATAATTAAAAACGAACAATGGGTAATGTCTGTGACATAACCGCTAAGTGGACGTAGGACTTGACTAGACCATGCCTTTAAGATACATAATATGTCCAAATTTCTCACATCAACTATTTTGGATAAATAATCGGCCTTGCATACCATTTCTTGGCAAAATCTTCTCATCAAACCGACACTGAAATCAAATCTACCTCGAACAAGAATCATCAAAAACAATTCAGGAAGTATCTGTCCGGTCACGGAATATTAGCCTCGACAGTGGTAACCTTCCCACTGAAGGACTACCTGAAATAAGCCACAAGTTGGCCCAGCAGGGGATGTAGGGCCTCCTAATCCGTGCGATAGCGACTGAAGGAGAACATTATTTTTAACTCTTAGAGCCTTGAAAAAGGCTGTTTGCTTCGGCTAAGTCCAAAAAGTAAGAAAACGATCTTTTCAAATAACCGCGAAATTCTAGTGGTGGTATAAAAAAGACTGAATGCTCTGCGAGCGAATGCACTTTTCTTTTATACCTTATTTTGAATCTTCTCTGCTCCCCAATTGGTGGGCCAATCAGCCAGTGTCTTGTATCCCGCTTCTGCTCTCCAATTGGTGGGCCAATCAGCCAGTGTCTTGTATCCCGCTTCTTTGTCAGCCAAAGCGTCATCATCATCAACGCGTTCGAGAAAGGCTTCTTTTTTTTACGCTTGTTGCTCGCTGCTGGCGTCTATTTCCTAACGGGACTTTTCGCTTGATACAGCCCAATAAGCCGGGCAAGCGAGCTTAGAATTGCAGTTCAGGTGAGAAGTACGTGTTCTTTTCTGAGACAACATTGTTAGTAGTAGATGGAAGGAAACACCCGGACATGGGATTTCGAGTGATAAGATTTAGAATTAGTAACATGGGACGATCATTCAGTCACGTTCGCTTTGTGTGCGGTCAGTATCAAACAATGTTTATCTAGATATTTCTTGATCAATGCCAAAAAATCCAACATTTGATGAAAAATCGATTGATAGTTTATTAATGTTTGAGCTGTTATCGGTGTTTTTTTTTAATCCAAATATCCAAATATTATGTGAGAGATTTGGACATCTTATGTTTTTTTAGGCATGGTCAAGCGAAGTCCTTCGTCCACTTCGCGGTTAAATCAGAAAAATTATCCACTGTTAGTTTTGACGCTATTTATGAAAATCACGCATAAAATTTTATTACTAGAATATTGGATTTGGCACCCAAGTACAATTTTTATCCCGAAGGGTATTGAAAGCTTTGATATTGATCTCTATTATTGGCTCTCTGAAGAACCGTTTGTTTTTTGGACATACATGCTGCATCATGTGGCTTTTCTTCAACCTGTCTCGGCTCATCACCGATGCCGGCCGGTCTCGGCTCGACTCTGCTGCTGCCGGTATCTGCTCAGCATTGCTGCTTTGTCGGGTCTGTAGGATGGACTGCTGCTGTACTGGCTAGGTTTCGGCTGATGATGGTGGCTTCGATGACTTCATTCCCTGCTAAAAGGTGTGAGTGCTGTTCAATCGATGATGCGGTTGCTTCGCTTGTCCCGGTCAGAATGAAAGGAAAAATCGCGTTGCGCTATTTTATGGCTTCTCGGCAGACCCAGCGGCTGCTCATTCGCTGGTGTCTGCACCAATCAGAACGTGGTAATGGAATGATGCAAGAATTATGCGGTACCCATATTTATAGGTTCCTTGATCTCAATGTTTTCATTTAAAACAGTTTCATGTCTATTGAAACAAGTTTTTCGGGTCTTATCAAGCATGGACATGAAAGGCATACTTGAAATCTGTCGATTGAGGGGCTTACCGCAGAAATTCGTCCATTGAGACGAACGCTATTAACGTTTAAAATCTTTCAACACAGCGTAACGCGGTCGATTTGAATATTTTGGAATGACACCCGGTATAGTAAAGAGAGACGTAAGTCCTACGTCAAAACTGTCAGCAAGAAATAACTCTCGAACAACATTCGAAAGCTATGAAGGTGACGAGTGTTTTTCGTTCGACTTGAGTCGTTTTTCAGTGTGCTATCGAGTTTCCATAATGCCAAAACATCTCGTTAATCTTTTACCTCCTCGAGCAAACTCGACCGATGAGTCGTTTTCGAGATCGAATCGAAACCCGTAATGCCAAACATGTTCGACTCGATAGAATTACGTTCGAATCGAGATGCACAATGCCACCCCTGATTTTAAATACGTTTCAGTTATAATGGCAATATGCACATTATGAACTGAAAGGAAGTTGAATAATTCATCTTCCTTGCCCTTTAGAGAGCGGGTATTCCAATTTAGAACTTTCACACAATTATTTGGATCCATTGAAACGGAGTCCGATAACAATTTTTTGTGTGTACTTTATACCAACCTGAACAGCTTCAGGAATGGTTTTTGCTTTGAACATTGCATCAATCATGTGATGCAATTGTTCAGTTAAAAAATCAAAATCGGAAGCAGTCATGCTACCTGAATCGGCAACATGACCGTTATTTTCCGTTGGGACATGGGTATAAACCTCATTTTGAGAAGAGAAATTTGGTCTACCAGCAGCGATGTTTGCATACGTAGGTACATTGGAAAAATTGAATTTACTGAAGTGTTTGCTACCCGTTGACGAGCGGCAAAATTTGTTTGTGAATTGTGGTGGGTATGAATTGCTCGACCGGTAACCGGTTTCGAAATTTGAGCGTTTGGAAAATTTCTACCTGTCGAATCTGGGATCCGATTGGAATTGCCCGTCATCAATTTTGCACGGGAATTCAAAACTTTTTGCGTGAAGGGCATTCCCAGAAATTGGATTTATGATTGCCCCACAATTTGCACATTTAAATTTATTGAATCTTCTCTCACAGGACATGCGTCCTTGGCGTGAGAGGTTCCACCACAAATCATGCATTTAGCATCCATGTGACAATGTTTGGTTCCATGACCCCACTTTTGGCACTTACGGCACTGGGTAGGGTTTTGAAATTTCCCCAGGCCTGCGGAAATGTTCCCATGTAACACGGACATGAGACATAATACAGGCCTTTTTCCAACTTTTTCATATTATTTAGTTCACTTTTGTTAAAATGAACTAAATAAAATTCTTGAGAAATGCCCCTCTGGGAAGTACCAGAATGGGATTTCTTTTTCATCTTAATTACTTGGACTGGTGAAAATCCAAGTAATTGAGAAATTTCAATTTTAATCTCATCCAGTGATTTGTCATCACTGGGGAGGCCTTTCAAGACGACTTTGAACAATCGCTCAGTTTTGTCGTCGTATGTGAAGAATTTATGGCGCTTCTCAGTTAAATAGTGAAGAAGACGTTTGCGATCGTCAAAGGATCCCGGCAAAACGCGACAGTCACCCTTCCTAGCAATCTGAAATGAAACCTTGATCCCCTGAAGGTTACTCAAAATCTCATTCCGGAAGCCAGAAAACTCGGCAACAGATACCACAATTGGCGGAATCCTTTGCTTTTTCGCATGAATCGAATCACCTGGGCTAGAGGTAGATTCGATTTGCTCAATTTCATCATTAATCAAATCGAACTGATTGCTCAGTTCGATTGGAGAAGAATTATTTCCGATATTAGAGTTAGAAGGAATATCTGAATTCTCCAGCTTCCTTCTATTTTTTCCGCGCTTGGGCAGGACGGTCTTGAAACCTTGTTTCTTTGAAGGAAGTGGAGAATTCAGAGACTCCCCCTTCCTCTTGTTTTTGTTAATACTCATTGCTGAGCGTGGAGACGTGACCTTCTAAGAGGTTTTTTCCCAGAACGGTGTCCCTGCAGGATTACCACCGCTCGTCGGAATTTTACTTCCGCAAACGGGTCCAACGTAAAACGAAGGCACGGGTCCTTGCAAAGATCGTAACGGGATCAGTGGGTACAAATAGCGCTAAGAAGCACCGTTGAAATTAAAATAGCTTCGGGTAGTATTAAAAACTTCCTTCCGCAAAGAGAAAAAGAACCGCACAGCACGAAAGCACGATGCGGTCTGATCACTCAATGTCTCGAAATATGTTCTTCACATCTATAGGTAGGTAAAATAATACCGTGACTTGCGATTAACAGTTGACAGAATCTTTTTTCTAATACATTTTTTTGGCTTTCAGTCTTTACTGGCTATTAAAACGACATATTTCTTCTACGCCCGACGTTTCAATGGTTTATTCCATCTTTTTCAAGGGTTCTATTAAAAAAATGGCAGATTACAAACAATTTTGAGATGACATACAAAATTTTACAAAAACTTATAAACAGAAAATATCACTTTTTGTCCGGTGGTTTGTTGAGCTCACTGATTGTCATAAAAACATTAACAAATATCGTCAATTTACTAAAACAATTAACAGTTAAACGTTCATCACTATACAATGCAACATATTAAAGACAATTACTAACATTTAACAAAATATTGGGATTTAAATTTATGAAAAACCTGGGTGCTTATTCACTACTCTGCTGATAGTCAGTAATATACGTTTTCAACTGTCATTTTGTAATTATCTATTTTAAAAAAATGTCTTGAGTGTCTAGATGATGTGTGTAATTTGATTTCTCTATCTATTGAGTATCATTATCATTATTGTTGGTGTTTGTCTGGTTTTGTGTTCTACGGTTATCTGTTCTATTTCTTGTTTTCAGTGTGTGTAAAATTCCTGAATACGTTGTATAAAAACTGTCGCAATCGCTTCGTTTGTTTACCGTTTTGTCAATGTTAATAATATGACACATTTCCAGAACGGGAAGCGTGGAGAATCTTTGATGGTGGTCCATTATCTCCGCTTTATCGAAATCGAAACGATGGTTGTAATCGGCCGAATGCAGTAAAAGAGCAGTTTTCTCTTTTAGTCGGCCGAGTTCATAGCTGTTGTAATTGTCGTCGTTGTTGTGTGATTCGATGTTGTCAATGAGTTTGTCTAGTTTTCTTGTATCGCTCTTGTGATGACTCAACCTTGTTTTTAGGCTATTGGTTGGTAGCCCAACATAACTCGAATCACAGTCTCCACAAGGAGTCCTGTAGATCACATTACTACGAGACTGTTCTGGTATGCGATCTTTAGTATGCGTGAACAAACTTCTGATGGTGTACTCGTTCCTCATTGCCAATGTAGTGTTGGGAAAATCATTCTTAAAAGTTTTAGCTATACGATCCGTCAAGTTGTTCACGTAGATCATAGGCTTGTACATGACTTCCCCGTTGTTTGCACAATCGTTCCTGTTCGTTTGAGCCTGTTGGTTTATTAAACAGTGTCGTAGCGATCTGGGATAATGATTCGTTTTTAATTGTTGGTCGATTATGGAGTTTATTGTAGATTGAGAATGATTAGTGCTCAATTTTCTGACACGCCCGATGAAGTTGATCACCATATTCATTTTCATGTGGAGAGGATGACATGAATGAAAATCCAGGAAACGACCAGATGCCATTGGTTTGTAATACCATTCAGTTCGGATGGATTGATCTGAGAGGCGGACTAAGACCATATCCAAGTACGGAAGACGCCTATTCTCTTTTATCGAAATAGAACAGATAACCGTAGAACACAAAACCAGACAAACACCAACAATAATGATAATGACACTCAATAGATAGAGAAATCAAATTACACACATCATCTAGACACTCATGACATTTTTTTAAAATAGATAATTACAAAATGACAGTTGAAAACGAATATTACTGACTATCAGCAGAGTAGTGAATAAGCACCCAGGTTTTTCATAAATTTAAGTCCCAATATTTTGTTAAATGTTAGTAATTGTCATTAATGAGGCATTCCACGGGGGCATGTCAGTCGATCCTGAGCGACCATTTCGAAAATATTTGAAACTCTGCACAGTTTTTCAATTTCATCTAAATCGTCATTTTTCGATATCAAATCTTCATATTGAGTCACGACTAACTTTTCAAAAGGGTGTATGTGAAAATGGTTCAAAAATATTTAAAAAGCTGCACAGCAAAAACGGAATGTTCGATTGTTATGATTTTTCAGCAAAGTTAGACAACTAAATGGTGATTCTTAAGAAAATGTGCACAGTAAAAAAAATTTTTTTGCCTTTAAAAATATCATTTTGTCACAAAACTCAAATATCTCAAAACCCTATCTTTTTCGAACGTAATTTTTTCAGGAAAACGGTCCATTATATTAGCTATCTACCATAAAAATTTGGTGATGGTAAACTAATAAACAAAAAGTTATGACATTTCAAACATTTCACAATTTTCAAATTTAGTAAAAAAATTTTTTCTGTGTATGTTATTTCGAGAATTGCAGTTTGATGCAGATTTTATTGTTAAGGGACGTGATTTAAACAAGTTGTTTTCATGATATTTTGATTTAATTATTCATAGCATCTATAAGAAACTTAGACACGATCCAGTGTTGTGATCAAAAGTATTGATAGTGTCATAATTTTCATTGCACGTGACTGGCGAAAATTCTTTTAATAGTGTTGAAACCTGTTGATAATAACGTTGATAGAAACATATCAGAAATGTTATTTTTAAGACAAAAGCTGCAAAATCAAAGATTTATATACACGTGTACGTCTGCAAAAAAAAAAAATATACCTCTTAGAGAATAGACTTTATGATCGGGAGGAAACGGGTATCTTCAACAACAACAAATGCATGATAGGTACATACCATGACAATGTTTCACGAAAAAGCAAAAATTACTACTACTAAGGTTGTTAAAGATCTTATAGTAATTTTTTTCTTCAGTCAAGCAAATGACACCAAACTAGTCAGTAAAAACTTAAAAGTGATTTTGTTTATTGAAATATTACGAACAACATGAGTAGCCGCTTTCTCAACTGTTGTAGGCCGTTTGATGGAAAAAAGTGTTCAAAAGAGTTACGAAATCTCACCGAAAGCACCATAGATAAACTGAAAGCGACTGGTTATGCTCCAATGTCCAGATTGAATACAAATTTACGCATTTGCACGTCCTGCCGTCTAAACGTTGACAAAAGAGCAATCTGTATATCATCGGTTGAGCAGAGCGCAGGAAGTTCGAAAACGACAGCAACTGAGGAATTGCCAGATGTATCGACAACAACTGAGGAATTACCAGAAGTATTAAGTGTTGAGAGCCTTGCCACCGTACCATCAGCAAAAATCTTTTCAACAAATCAATCGGAAGATGAGTGTATCCAAAAGGTCAACATCGAACGCTTTAACGAGGGCATAGCTGGGATAAAAGTGACCTGATTAAATGGAGTAAGATGGACTACGTTTATTACCCGGAGAAAAATACCGTGAAATAAACGAAGCTGTACGAAGAAACCTCTTCAAATTAGGACCTGATGATGTGGAAAATACAGACTACGATGAGGTAATTATAAATATGAAGGAAAGGTTCTCGAATGCAGCCACGACAAGGAAAGAAAAATTATTGATTTTGTCGATGCTGCCAAGTTCGTGGTCTATTCAGGATGCCATTGATGAGTTCAAAACCAATAGAAATACAGTAAAAGAGGCAAAACAATTGAAGAATAATGCTACGTTTAGACAAGGCAAGTGAATTGAGCAAGTCGCTTGAATTGAACGCGAACTGAACGTGTAAACACCTTAATTCAATTCACTTGAACGAAAAGAAAGTTGAACATGTTCAACTTTTGGCAAGTCAATTGAATTCAACTGAGTTGTTCAATTCACTTGCCCTGTCAAAACGTAGCATAACTGTCTTTCAACCAAAAATACTAGGTCTAGTACTGCATTAACAGATGAGACAAAAGAAATATTAGTTCAATATTTTGAAGATGATGAAGTAAGTCGAGCTATGCCTGGTCAAAAAGATTATGTATCAGTAAAAAGATGGAAAGCGTCAAGCAATCCAAAAACGATTAATGATGACGATTTTGAAAGAAGCGTACACACGCTTCAAGGAAATTCACGATAATATTAAAATAGGTTTTCCTCATTTGCAAGCCTTCGGCCAAGGCAATGTAAGCTTCTTTCCAATTCAGGAACACATAATGTGTGTGTGTGCACAACCCATGAGAATATTAATCTTATTTTACATAGTTTGAAAAGAATCAATTTAACAAAGGATATTAAAATGTTAACTGGTAGTCTTTTGTGTGAAAATACAACATCAAATTGCTATCTACGATCTTGTTCGGATTGTCCAAATTCTTCATCATTGGAAAATACTTTATTCGCTGAGTTTGAAGAAAAATATATTGATCAGTTATCATTTGAGCAATGAGTGACCACGGATAGGTGTGACATAGAAACTATTGTAAAACCTGTAGATGAGTTTGTGTCATATTTTGCTTGAAATTAGAAAGTTTAATCCCTCACGATTTCATTAAAACAGAACAATCCAGCTTTTTAAAAATACGAAAATACATTACAAAATGGTGAATTTTTAGTCATTTGTGATTTTTCTGAAAATTACAACGTTGTGTGGTAAGATGAAGTGCAGTCCCATCACTGGAGCGTACAACAAGCTACAATTCATCCATTCGTTATTTATTTTAATGGAAGTACGCAAATTGAACACTTAAGTTTTATTATAATTTCCGAAGATTTAAGACACGATTCAGTATCCGTAAACTTGTTCATTGAAAAAATGATTAACTTTTTACGCGTTGATAAGCATAAAGAAGTCAAAAAGATATATTTCATGTCTGATGGAGCAGCGTCGCAGTACAAAAATCGTAAGATTTTTTCGAGCCTATGTCAATTTAAATCAATGTACGGAATTGATGCAGAATGGCATTTTTTTGCTACATCACATGGCAAAGGTCCTTGTGATGCTATTGGAGGAACAATAAAGCGCATCCAATTAAAACTGCGAAAGAACTTTTTGATTGGGCAAATCGTAGAAAAGAAAAAGATTTAACCAAATTATCATTTTGTTTTACTACTACTGAAGAGTACGAAATAAAGGCTTCAGAGCTCAGCGAGCAATTTAATAACGCGAAAACGATCCAAGGAACCCAAAAATTTCACTGTTTCATTCCATTGTCGGAAAATAAAATTAAAGCAAAACTATACTCAAACTGTGCTGATAATAATTCAAAAGTGTTCGATATTTTAAAAAATTTGAATAAAAATAAATAAAAATAAGTATTAATAAACTGTTTTCATGATATCATAACCCATACCAAAATTCAAACCCAAAACTCTTAGAGTTTCTATAACAACATTGTGTAACTGCCACATTTAATTTAATACTTAGGATAATATTAATTCATTTTTTTTATTTATACATATAATATTTATACATATAATATACATAATATCGATGAATACATAAATATGGAATATCATACAAACAACTTGTTTAACTCACGCAAGGCCCTTAACAATAAAATCAGCATCAAACTGCGATTCTTGAAAAAAAAAATACACGGAAATTTTTTTTTGTTTACTATATGTGAAAATTGTGAAATGTTTGAAATGTCATAACTTTTTGTTTATTAGTTTACCATCACCAAATTTTTATGGTAGATAGCTAATATAATGGACCGTTTTCCTAAAAAATTACGTTCGAAAAAAGATAGGGTTTTGAGATATTTGAGTTTTGTGACAAAAATGATATTTTTAAAGGCAAAAAATTTTTTACTGTGCACATTTTTTTAAGAATCACCATTTAGTTGTCTAACTTTGCTGAAAAAATCATAACAATCGAACATTCCGTTTTTGCTGTGCAGCTTTTTAAATATTTTTGAACCATTTTCACATACACCCTTTTGAAAAGTTAGTCGTGACTCAATATGAAGATTTGATATCGAAAAATGACGATTTAGATGAAATTGAAAAACTGTGCAAAGTTTCAACTGTTCAAATGCTGTTGCTTGGAATCGCTCTAATATGTTGCATTGTATAGTGATGAACGTTTAACTGTTAATTGTTTTAGGAAGTTGTTAATGCTTTTATGTTAATGTTTTTATGACAATCAGTGAGCTCAACAAACCACCGGACAAAAAGCGATATTTTCTGTAAGTTTTTGTGCTATTTGTATGTCATCTCATAATTGTTTGTAATCTGTCAATTTTTTTTAATAGAACCCTTGAAAAAGATGGAATAAATCATTGAAACGTCGGGCGTAGAAGAAATATGTCGTTTTAATAGCCAGTAAAGACTGAAAGCCAAAAAAATGTATTAGTAAGATTCAAACAGTCGAGAGCCTGAGAAGCTGTTTTCTTTGCATCAATTTTTGACACGAGTTCAACTACACCCATTACATCTCGTGGAAGTATAACATACAAAACCATCTGGCCATGTACTCTTGATCTTCAGAAATATGTTATGGATACGCAAGTCAAATAGAATCAAGTACGAGCCACTGAAAACGGCCTTATCGTTGAGGTCGTAATACGTATCCGTTAAAGCTACAATCAAATGGTGGAATTAAATGGGATAGCACAAGCTCGTCTTATGACAAGTTAAGACATTCCACTTAAAGCTCCAAATAGTTTTCTGATCATTATGGATATGGTTGAATACATATCGAAACTTGTAATGGGGAAAAAAGGCTTGTGTCGTGGTTGTAGATCGCAAGTACCGTACTTAAGGACGTTTTTGATGACAAAGGATATCCCAAAACCATTTTACCATGTCTCCTGGTCTTCTGGAATATATAATGGATGTGGCTAAATACATATCCAAGCTTCAAGTGACGAAAAAAGCTAGTGTCGTTGCTATAGATCGCAAGTTATGAACTCAAGGTCAGTTTTGATGACCCAGGAATCCCTAAACCGTCTGACTATGTCTCTTGATCTACAGGAATATGTTATGGATGCGATCGAATACATATTCAAGCTTGGAATGGCGAAAAAACTAGCATGGTAATTGTAGATCGCAAGCTCTGGACTCAAGTTTGAATGATACCAAAAAAATGTTTTTTCAACTTGTTTTGTCATTTCTCCGTTATTAATCACGAAAACAAATAAAACATATCAAATTAAATTGGGCCTGAAAGGGTTAAAGTAATATCGTTTAGAAGTATTCTTCTTCTTATTGGCATTACATCCCCACACTGGGACAGAGCCGCCTCGCAGCTTAGTGTTCATTAAGCACTTCCACAGTTATTAACTGCGAGGTTTCTAAGCCAAGTTACCATTTTTGCATTCGTATATCATGAGGCTAACACGATGATACTTTTATGCCCTGGGAAGTCGAGACAATTTCCAATCCGAAAATTGCCTAGACCGGCACCGGGAATCGAACCCAGCCACCCTCAGCATGGTCTTGCTTTGTAGCCGCGCGTCTTACCGCACGGCTAAGGAGGAATCCGTTTAGAAGTATAGATGTCACTAAATATCTAATTAAAAGTATCGACTCCTACTCGTATCATATGAGCACAGAGAAACAGACGTCTCACTCAACAAATGTTCCATTGTTCAACTTTTTAACGGTGTATTCATTTTTTTGTAAGTGGTCAAACGGCTACCGATGGCACTTCCATCGATTTTGCTTGTGTTTGACGTTTGCCCACTACCGCCACCTGGTTGTCACCTGACCACACACAAGGAATTTAGCGATTATGTTTCAGTGACGATGATTATTATTGCATTTTGTTCTAAGTAAAACCACAGAGAACAGACGTTGAAGCTGCACTCGCTATGTTGTGATAACTTTTTACTGTTCATTTTGAAATAACTTGGAATGTCGCCGTTATCCCGTGCATAATTAGCGCTAGCGTCATCAAGAAATGCCACTGTGAGCTAGTGTCGTAATGAATGCAAGAGTATAGCAGCGCCATCGTGTTGTCAAAACGAGATTGTGAGTTGCAATGTCGACGTCGTTGGCGTTGCGGTTCGGTTTGTTTGTTTACACATGTTGTGCAAGAAATTTTGTTCGAGCCTCCATGTCTGTTCTCTGTGGTAAGACGTTTGTTTCTCTGTGATATGAGTATTCATATGCTTTAAGTAAAATTCAAATACGGGTTATTTGGTTGCTGTCAAGTAGTCAACCATAGACTAAAATAAAAACTCCCCCTAAAAATTTAAGATTTTCCATAAAATTGGGAAATTTCCAATAACGAAACTCCTAACATTTCATGGGTAGAAGCAATAAACAAATAGGAAATTTCCCTAAAACCGATCAAAACCTGTCCACGTGGTATATGGACAGACCTTATAATAGATGCGAAACTCTCTGATGCTTCAATGGAACTGTTGGAACACAGCTGCATATATTAGTGCACAGATGGGATTGCCCTAGATCAGCGGTTCTTAACCTTTTTCTTGAGAGGTACTCCTTCGAACTCTTGCAATTATTGAGGTACCCCCTATTTTTCGATGTAATTTAAAACAAGCGTAACTTTAACTTTAACTTTAAGGACTTTTGGAGACTCTTAAAAGAAGGCTTCCGAACCTCTTAAAAGGAGGCTTCTGAGAATCTTGAAAGGAATCTTCTCAGTCTCTTGAAAGGGAGCTTCCAAGCCTCTTGAAATAATAACTCCGAGAGTCTTACAAAAAGGCTTCCGAGTATCTTGGAATGAAGTATTCTGAACATGTTGAAAGAAGGACGAGCCTTCCTAATTGGAGACTTCTGAGTATCTTGAAAGAGGACTTCCATGCCTCTTGAAAGAAGGCTCTCGAGCCTAAATATTGGAAGAAGGCTTCAGAGTAGTTCGAAACGAGGCTAACGAGCAGCTTGGAAGGAGGCTTCCGAGACATTATAAGGAGTCCTCTTCCAACGAAAGTATTGAGCTTTACAAACAAAGGCCTTCATGTCTGTCAAATGGAAGCTTCCTAGTTTTTAGATTATAGATTTTAGTTCAGGAGGAAATTCTTAACATCTTATTCAACATTTTATCTCGATTAGGTAGATAACATTGATGATATTTTAAAAATTGATCATTTGACGTTTTGTCCCACAGCCCTGATCTTTTGTCCCAATTACACAGATAACGAATAGATGAAGTTTAAGACTAACATCATCTTCAATGTGTAAGAACTGGTGACCCAAAAATAAGCAATACCAGTGCCGGCCACGTCCGAATGCAGGTGAATTAAGGAATAGGAAGGAAATTGTTGACGTGATTACTCGCTTTGATAGAAGCCGACGAGTCATCTGCACTTCCACGAGAAATCACTGGGATGTTGGATATAAGGGGTAGGGAGTGTGGCAGGGTTCGTTTTGGTAAACGGTCTGCCGTGTATAGCGTGTAGTTTGATTTAAAACAAAAACAATAAAAAAACGCTAAATATTTTAATTATCGACCGCACTACACGGATGCGAACTAAATTTTCAATTTCTGATTAACTTAATCACCCGCACAAAGCAGAACAAAATTTCGGTGACCGGTCGATCGTTTTGCTTCCCGCACAAAGCAAGTCGAAACAAGAGAAATTACGCACTGAACTCCGCTATTAGATTGAGGATAGACCACATTTACGTTCCTTAATCATGCTTTCGTGAATTTCAATAATAATACCGCAATTAGCACAGATAAGTGTTGAGCAAAGTGTCCTCTTTATAAACTGAATAGTCCTTAATGATGAAGTGTCACCTTTTTTTAAGACATTTTTTCCCAATTACCTTCTTATATTATTTCTTATCTTCCTTTATGCATAGCATAGCATAGTTATGGTTCACTTCGTAGATTGGAAGCTACTGACACTCATATTTTTCTCTTGAAATCTACATTTAGATCACTCAGAAATCAAGGTTAGTGTGGTCCTTGATTTCAATCTAGGACAAAAATTACAATAGCGTGAGGATTACTACTACTGGCCATGCCCATCTTCACCGTAACTTGTGAGGAGGGGAAGGAAGTGTTGATGCAGTACTTACTTAGTGAAAGATCCCCGACTCAGCGAGGATTATGAAGATAAGTACCACAGAGTTGGATATTGGGGATGGTATTCGTTGGGTCAGAATTTGCCTGTAGATGACAATGTGACCATGGTAGATCTTACACCGTAACACACCACGCAAAAATGTCTTCCCAGTGTTACGAGGGAAGGGGGGGGTCTTTTCTTCTTCTATGCATAAATTAATCTATGCTAAAAAATGAGTTAAGGTTTCTTTTTTAGCCTGGTTGACCGATTCGCAAAAGTTGGTGAACATTTGACGAGCTAAAAATTGTCGTAATACTATATTATACTATATTTGAGCGAGTTTTTGCGAAAAGGAATTTCCAAAGAGTTTTTTAATGAATTTGCAAAAACATCTTAAAGATTTTGTAAAGGAATTTCGGAATGAATTTATGAATAAGAAATTTCTATTTATGTTGTACAGGAATTTTCAGAAGAATACCTCCCTAGCAGCACACATGTTTCACATAGATTAACTTATATTTGACCACATTTAGTCATAAACAAGTTGCTGTAAAAATTTGGTCTGACTTGTGCTGCTCTGGCTAGAGGAAGTTCTGAGAGAAATTTCAAAGGGATTACAATAATTTCTTTCAAGAGCTTTCGATAAAATGCCTGAAGGAATTACTGGATAATTATCTTTCAGGAATTATTGTATCAATTTTGAAGGAATTATCAAAGAAATTGATAAAAAATCCTAAGGAATTCTTGTAGGAATTTGTTTACTCAAAAGTTAAGAAAAATCACCCTAATAAGGTCTACAAAAAAACAAACAAATTCATGAAGAAATTATTGAAATAATTTTTGACGGAATTGCCGAATAAATTCTTGAAAAAGATTTTCCCGCAGGAATTCCTGAAGGAATGTTGTAGAAAATTCTGATGGGATTTATAAAGAAATTCTTGAAGAAACTCCCTAAGAAATTATTGTAGGAGTTTTAAACATCTATCTAGTGATGAACTCTTGAATTAGGAAAAATCACTCTAATAAAGTCTTCTATGATTCTTTAACGAAATCCATATTCCATTAGGGATCCTTTTAAAAACTCCCTTACGAGTTACTTTGGTAGATTCTTAGAATTGTGTCCTAGAGTCTTGGAAGAAATTTCTGAAAGAAATTCTGAAAGAATGCCTGGTGGAATTACCGGTGGAATGCTTGAAATAATTCACTGGACGACAAAATCAGAAAAAAAGTTTGTATTCGCGATGCTCATGTGTTGCATTTGTAGTTCTCGACCTCTAGAATCGACTGGTTACTGGCGTTTTCCGTTTGATTGGGAAAACTCCGAGATTATTTGGTCACAAAGTAGAAAGAGGATCATCGCTTCAACGTCGTTGAAGTCACTTACATGTTTGAATATGCAATCATTAAAAATAATTTAAAATACAAAGTTTTTACGATATCTGAATCTAATTTGGTTTCCTTGTGATAGGCAAGGTCTCTTGGGATTTATACGGACATTCTGAGTTGATTTCGATTGCATACCAGGCGTAGTTGTCCTTGTAGACCATTTGATGTGAACTCCAGAATATTTTGAAGAATCTTGAACATCTGCATTAAACTAATTTGGACTGCACATAATACGCAAGGGCGCACAGGTATCACAAGGACATGCTGAGTTGATTTCGGTTTGATACCAGGAGCAGTGGACTTTGTTGACCAATTGAGCTGAATTCTAAGAACCTAGAACATCTGCATCGAACTAATTAAAACTGCACATGATACGCAAGGGTCATAGGGACATGTTGAGTCGATTTCGATTGGATATCAGGCGTAGTTGCCCTTGTAGACCAATTGATCCGAACTTCAGAACAATTCGGAGAGTCTAGAACATCTATTTGAGCTGCACGCAAAGACTCGAGGGACTTGTATGGACATGCTGGTTTGAAATCGGTTTGATACAAGGAGTAGTGGACCTTGTAAACCAATTGAGCCGCATTCCAGACCATTGGAGACATTGGAGGGACATATATTGGAGGGTCTAGATCATCTACATCATACTAATTTGAGCTGCACATAATACGCAAGGACTCGAGGCACTTTTATGGACATGCTGGATAGATCTCGATTGGATACCAGGCGTATGACCTTCCCTAGTAACAATTTGGTTTTATACTGATTTTATAACACTCTTGGAGAGTAAATTATGGTCTTCAAAAGCGTTATAAAACTTAAAATGTTACTTGGGTTGTGGGCCAATAGATCTGAATTCTAGGACAATTTGAAGAACTTAGAACATCTGCATCAAACTATTTTGAAGTGCATATATTAGGTAAAGGCAAAAGGGACTTGTATGGACATGCTGGGTTGATTTTGGTTTGAAACCAGGCGTAGTCGACCTTGTAGACCAACTGATTTCAACTCCAAAACAGTTTGGAGAACCTAGAACATCTGCATCAAACTAAGTTGATCCTCACATAATTCGCAAGGACTCAAGGGATTTGAACAGAGATGCTGAGTTGATTCTAATTGGATACCATGCGTAGTTGGTCTGGTTGACCAAATTATCTGAACTCCAGAACAATTTTGAGAACCCAAAAAATCTGCATCAGTCAACCTGTTGGCTGAATTTTTCAAAGGTGTTTATAACAAGAATCAGCCATCGGTGACAAACGGCGTGCTTGACAGAATAATGGAATATGATCTATATATGCCTCTCATTGAAGTGTCGGTGGAAGACGTGTTTAGGCGGTTTTCAGATTTAGATTCTACTAAGGGTTCTGGTCCGGATGACATTCCACCGTTATTCATCAAGCAATGCGCTGAAGCACTTGCTTTGCCAGCATCTATAATCTTCAATCGCTCCAGAGAATTTCCAGAGTTATGGAAGGTAGCATCAATCGCTCCAATTCATAAATCAGAGACCTTATACGACGCAGGAAACTACCGTGGGATTTCGATTCTAAATTGCTTTTCTTGATTGCTTTTCTTGAGTGCTTGAGTGTTTTGCCCACGATGCTTTGTATAGAGCCGTAAGTCCAGTTATTTCTGTGCACCAGCATGGGTTTGTGAAATGCAGGTCCACAACAATTAATCTGATGTCTTTTGTGAGCAGTTTGAAGAATAAGATGGACAAAAATCAACAGGTCGACACGATTTACATTGATTTTGCAAAAACATTCAATAAAGTACCGCACAATTTGTTGGTCGCCAAGCTGCGGAAAATGGGTCTTCAAGACTGGATAGATGTTTCGTTGCGATCCTACTTGCTGACACGCTACGCTTATGTGAAAGTTCATGGTTGTGAATCATTGCAGTTTAATATTCCATCGGACGTTCGGCAAGACAGCTATTTAGGACCGCTTCTTTTCGTTCTATTCATAAAGAATTTGTGTTAGCTAATTCAATCTGAAAAGTTGTTATACGCCTACGATTTGAAAATATTCAGAACTGTGCTCTCGTATTTAGACTGTTGTGCTATTCAACGTGACCTTGATGTGCTGCAAGAATGGTGCCAAATTAACGGCATGAATATAAATGCCGGAAAAAGTAGGATTATATCGTTTACCCGATCTCGTTCCCCATTGTTGCAGGACTATACAATGGGTTCACAAGCATAACAGCGTGTAAGTTCCATCAAGGATCTTGGAGTTGTCATTGACAGCAAAGTGAACTTTAACGAACATATCGCCACTATCACCTCTAAGGCTTTTGCGTTACTCGGGTTGACAAAAGGGAATGGTAAATCGTTTACCGACATTCACACTCTCAAATAGGTATATTGCGCCATAGTCCGAAGCGTACTAAAATACGCGGTGCAAGTTTGAGCACCGTATCACCGGACACAGGAGGACCGCACCGAGAGAGTACAACGATCCTTCGTCCGGTATGCTTTAAGAAACCTGTCGTTGAATGATCGGGTTAGACTCCTTCCGTATGAAAACCAGTGCAAGTTGATGGGACTCAGTACCCTGACATCGAGGGGTGTATTTCTACAGAGGGTTTTCTGTTTTGACCTGGTGAGGAATGTGATTGACTGCGAAAACTTATTGAGACAAGTAAAGCCCGCAGTCCACTGTTTGTCATATTGACAAATATTTGTCAAGTTCATCAGGACATCTATCAGACGGTGGACAAATAAATAAATGAATAATATGCAAGGGTTATATTGACTTGACTGAACTTGACTGAACTGGGTTGATTTCGGATTTAAGCTGATCTGCTAGCCAAATAATCTGAATTCCAGAATAATTTGGAAAACCTAGAACATCTACATCGAACTAATTTGGACTGCGCATAACACACAAGGGCTCTAGGAACTGGTTTGGACATGCTGCGTTGATTCCGACTTCATACCAGGCAGAGTTGACATTGTATACTAATTGATCCGTATTCCAGAACAGTTCGGAGAGCCTAGAACAAACTAATTTCAACTGCTCATAATTCACAAGGACTCAAGGGACTTGTATGGAATGGACATGCTGAGTTGATTCCGATTGCGTACCAGGCGTAGTTGACCTGGTAGTCCAATTAATCTGAGCTCCAGAACAATTTGCATAACAACTGCACAAAAAAAATGTAACGGCTTTAGTGTAGAGACGTCTACTCGGGTCTGAGGTAAAGTATTGAATGAATCATTTATTGGCCTGCTCTTAATTAGTTACCTACATAAGTCAAGTGTTGCTTAGATCCTACATTCCCTCCTTACGTTTTATGGAAAATGAATTTTATTATGCTAAAGTTTGTATTCTGATAAGTATACGGGTAAATGTTTCGGTCTCTTGCTGGTAGCTCTAAGAGGTCCTCCGGAGCGCTTGCCATCCTTGATTGGTACGGTTTGTTCAGCCGTCATTGATGGTTGGTTTGTTGAAGCCTGCTGCATTGTTTGATTGCAATTGTTATAAGATGAGTCTGCCAGATTTGTAGAATCGATTTCTTCCGTACCCCCGGGGATTGTAAAATAGTTTTCCGAATCGCTCCCAATAGCTAGCATAGGGTTTGCATTTAGAATCCGCTTGGTATGATTGACGTGGCGATTAGAAATCACTCCGCTTTTAATATTTTTTAGTTGAAGACGTGTACCTTTATGTTGTATCACGAGGTATTGATCTGGGTTGAACGTTGTTGTTAATTTATTCTTTTTTATAAAATTTTTCACAATCACATAATCTCCTACATCGATATTATTCGGTTTCGCATTACGTTTCAAGTTTGCATACACTCTACCCTTTTCTTTGAATTTCTCATCATTATGTCTTGCTTCAGAGATGTCGACTGGCTTAGAGTTTCCTGGTAATTTGTCTCGAATGTTCTATCCAAAAAGCAATTCTGACGGCGAATGTCTTGTGATACTATGAGGAGTTGCTCGATAAGAGTGGAGGAAATCTTGTAAATCGTTGCGCCAGTTTCGTCCCATGGTACAACTTATCTTGAGTGTTTTCAACAGCGTTCGATTTTGTCTTTCGACTAATCCATTTTGAAAAGCGGCATACGGTACAGTGTGTTTAATATTGATTGCGTTTGTTGTACAGAAATGAGAAAATTCAACTGAGGAAAACGGTTGACCATTGTCACAAACAATTTCAGTTGGATATCCAAATCTTGCGAAAATTTCTCTCATCTTGGTAATTGTTACTTTTGCTGTCATACATGTTTGAACAGTAACTTCAACATAACGTGAAAAGTAATCTGTGATAACGAGCAAATGATAACCGCCTGGAATTTCCATGAAATCTGCTGCTATCTTTTCCCACGGTTTGTCAGGCATCTCAGTCCTTGTTATCGGAAGTGTGTCAGGTATTGATACAAGTGCACATCCTTGTCCACCAAACCTTTGATCGTAATCGACGTTTCATTGCCGAAATTCCAAGATGAGGTTCGTGAGCCAGTTGCAAAATTCGGTTCTGGAGAATTTGTGGGATTACTATGCGCTGGTCTTTCATCAAAACATTTCCATCAGTCGTCAAACAGTTTGCCAGTTTAGAATATCGTGATAAGGTTTTAGGCCACCGTCGAGCGGGGTATGGTAGCCATTTGATGAGTTCCTTTAGTTCTTCATCTGAACCGGTGGCAGTCGTTATTTCATCGAGTGTTATTGCTATTGGACATACATCGATAGCAAACATTCGTATGATCCGTTCAGATTCTTCGTCGAAGCTCGGGCCATTATTTGGTACAGATTGGCATAATCGTGATAGAGGATCAGCAATATTGTTTTTACCAGGGCGGTATAAAACTTCGAAATCATAGGACATCAAGCGTAACTTCCATCGTTCAATTCTTGGGGATGGTTTAAGTCGGTCTCCAAAAATCACCGTTAGTGGCTTGTGATCAGTGACTAGATGAAAGAATTTCCCGTAAAGATAATAGTGAAACTTTTCACATGCCCAAACTAGCGCTAATGCTTCACGTTCAGTTTGAGCATATTTTTGTTCTGTTGGTGTTAAAGTTTTTGATGCGTAACATATAATACGATTTTCGTTGTCTTTTCCCTTTTGAACTAATACGGCTCCGAGTCCCACGGGGCTCCCGTCGGCAATAACAAAGGTTTCATCGTTAACGTCATAATAGGCGAGGGTGTTCTTGTTCATGAGTAATGTTTAAATTTGATTAAAAGCTTGTTGATAAATAGGTTTCCAATCGAAGACAACTCCTTTCCGTGTGAGTTGGTTCAAAGGATAGGTAATGGTTGCCAAATTTGGAACGTGTCGGTGAACGAAGTTTACCAAACCAAGGAAGCTTCGAACCATCTCCGCAGTTTTGGGGGGCTGCATTTTTTCTATTGCTTCTAGTTTATCACGTGAAATGGAGAATCCTTGTGCGGAGATGTGGTATCCCAAGAAATCAATTTGTGATACACAAGAGACAATTTTGTCGGTGTTCAAAAGAATATTGTGCAGTTTTAACCGGTTGTATACAATCAGCGTCCGTTCATGTAGCTCAAATTCGTTTTCGGCGGGTATTAATATGTCATCAATGAATACTATAAGCCAAGGAAGATCAGCGAAAATAGTTTCCATGACTTTTTGGAATAGTTCTGGGGCAGCAGAAAGTCCAAATATGAGCCTTTTATAACGATAAAGACCCAAGAGAGAAATAAATGTGGTGATGTAGCGGCAATCTTCTCTAAGGAGAACTTGATGGAAAGCTTGCCGAACATCAAGTTTAGTGAATAATTGATTACCACCATGATTCGGATCTCACCAATGTCTAGCTTTTCTAAGCTTTTAAGTTTTGTCAAAGTCATTTCTTCAAGCGGAAATGGTATGCGACGTAAGCTTTGGCGGACTGGAGGAACTTTTTTGTCAATTTTATATTTGCAACAATGCCTGAGCATAAATGGAATTCAGAATTGGTTTATTCAAGTTTTAATTAAATTGTTACTTACCTGTAATATGTGGAAATGTTTCTTTGTCAACTGTCCGCAAAAATTTGATCAATCCAAGTTTTATTGCTGTATCACCCGAGAGAAGTGAACATTTGCCGCTCTGGATTACGTATAACGTAGTATCGATGGTTTTCCCGTCAACCGCAACAGTCGAGTCAACTTCGTCTTGGATCTTCAACGGTGTGTTCGAGCCATATGCTTTGAATACTTTTGTGCTTCCTCTTCGAATAGAGTATGCGTCAAATCCAGTTTGTTTTATCTTGATCCAGTCCGTTTCGCTCAAGACATCCTCATCTGCTCCAGTGTCGATCACAAATTGAACCCAGACTCCTCCGACTGATACTGATATTTGGTTTCCCTTAGTGCCGAGGTGAAAAAGATCCACCACATCTTGTGTTATGTTTCCGCTGCCGCTAGATACTTCTCGTACGAATCTCTTGGCTTTCTGATGAGCTTCGAAATGGGGTGGTTGTGCTAGTTGTTTGACTGGCTTTCTTCGTTTCAGGAAGCAACATCGAGAGAAATGCCCTCGTTGCCCACAGCTTCTGCATTCCAGTTCTCTGGCCGGGCACGATGAACTTTTCGGATCGTGTCTTCCATTGCATCGAAAACATCTGAAACGCCGAGGTCCACCGGGTCGAGAGCGTAACTTCAAAACCATATCTTCATTCTTCTCTGGCTCGGTAATACTGATTGCTTATAGAGTACCAGCTTCATTCCGGTTAACCAGTTCACTCATCTGCATTTGAACTGACTCGTGGGTGCGACCAATTTTAAGAATATCCTCGAATTTGTAATCCTTATCCAGACATTTAAGCTGATCGGGTCGTAGCAACCATGGTGGCCGGTTGAGGAAAAAAAAAATGCTCCCGTCATTTTTTCGAATTTTATTTGATTTGTTTCCCTAATTAGAATTCATCAAATAAACCGAAACTTCAAGAACAATAATTTGGTTTGAACCTACAGTATCAAAATTCAAGATAGACGGCCACATCTTGGACGAGGTTGGAGGCCTCATTGGCAAGGCGGAAGGAGCCATGGGAACAACCCAGCTGAATCTTACCAGCTATAGCAACAGCTTCAATTGACACTAGGCGACGTTCTTGTCGCTCCAAATGAAATGTTTAGAGTCGAAGTTGCAAACAAAAGTTGTTCATCAACGGGTTGGCACCGGGAACCAAGCTTGCAATCGTATCTTGGAATCAACCATAGCCGAATGGATTCAATCGCTGAAGATGGTGAAGACTTCATTGTTCTAATATTTCATCATTATCTCGGGAGTATAATTGGACTTGCTAGTCGACAAGGGACGTGCGGCGATTTTTCCTAATGCCATTCAAATTTCCTTTTTTTATTTCGAGCTTCTACGAGCAAGTCTTTTAAAGTTTCACGGGTAGTTCTTCAGGACTTCCACGGAATATTTTTCTAAATTTCAACAGGAGATTCTTTTGAATTTGATAGAAAATTCCAAGAAAAATTTCAATGAATTCTATTTTTAATATCCACGAAGAGTATCGTAGGTTTGTTTCCTAAATTTCACCAACATTCCACCGATAGTACAAAAGAAATTCTTCCGAACTTCAGAATGAAATTTTTATAATTCTTCACGAGAAATTCATCAGCATTTAACGATAAATTTTCTCACATTTGTTCGAGAATTTTATTTGAGTTTGCAAGGGAAATTCTTACGAATTCCCAAAGGAAATCTTTTCTTATTTACAAAACACATTCTTAGCCTTTTTTCCACACTTCAATAAGGCTTCCCATGAAATTTCAACATGAAATTCAATAGATTTCGAGATGATTTTTTATTCATACGGAAAATTCATCCAAGTTTCCATGGAATCCAACGACATAAAATCTTGAATCCAACTTTTTCTAAATTTTCAGCAGATATTATAAAATTCAACGCAAATTTATGATGTTTAAATGCTTGAACGTAAAATTTAATTTACAAATGAATTTGTTGCTGTGATTTTTAATCATATTAGTGACGATTTTTTTCAATTCATCATCGAATATTTCATGTATCGCCTCAAATATTTTTACAGAAATCTGAATTTTTTTAAAGGTGTCAAGATTGCCGGAAAAGTGCCCAGTCAGCTTCCAAGATTTTTGAAGATGTTTCCTCCGGATTCTAGAGACGTGCAGCTGTATCTGACATCAGGAAAGTGGAATATTGAGTGCTGGAGTGCAGCCGTGTCAAGGAAGATATCTAACGATGGAGTTGAGTAGACGGCTAGTTTGAGTTCAGCTGAGCTGAACCAATTTAACTGCAGAAGCGCCTTGACAGAATATTTGCTGATGTAAATCGGCAATCGATAATTATGACGGCCACAATTTCGATAGAAGCAAAGAAGGATGATAAGTGTTAAACTCATTGAAATTATGTCGTTTCCTCGGATATTCCTAATGAGACCTGTTCAAACCTGGAGCTACTTTGATAGTGGATGAACTGGTGAGCATGTTCCAAATTTTCTCTTTATTTTTTTCATTGTCTTATATATTTACAAATTAAAAATTTAACACTAAATACGTACAGGGCATCGTTTGCTGCTATTGCCGCGGATATTGTGGGAGTCCCAGGTATCCGGTTCACGCTTTAGTTAGCAACGGTGGCTCTTCTCGACCTTCTATTCCCTGAGTAGTTAGTGCGAATAAGGGCGTCCTTGTGAAGTTTTGCTGTACCTGTTATGAACAACTAGTACATCCCGTACCCTACACTTCCTGAAGAAACCTTCAAAAGTGAATCCTTTTTGTAGTACTAGTCTTCGTAACAAAAAGGGCACCATTACGGAGCATGAGATATGATCAAATTATTCGTAGTACTTCTTGACCAACACCCCCAGCTGGGTGAGGGGTAGAGGATGACACACACACTTATCCAGACATTTAAGCTTCAGGTTCTTGTCCGCCGTGGTGGTTATTATTTGATCCACCACCATGCTTTCTAGTTGGTCTCCATAGTCGCAGAAGGCTGCTTGTCGTTTCAGACGGTTGACAAACGTGTCAAACTTTTCACCGGCTGTTGGTTTCATTTCGCGAAATTTCTGGCGTTCATACGTTTTTGATAGTTTTGGTATGAAATAGTCATCCAGGATTGACATCGCAACGTGATAACGGTTGTCCACAGCGTGTTTCTCATCGACTTCAACTTGTTTCACTACATTTCGGATATCGGGTCCACCGAACATCATAAGGGTTTTGAATTTCGCTTCTTGATCGTCCACATCTTTCCATGCCAGATAAGCCTCAAACTGTTCACGCCATTTTTCCCAACGTGCAGAGACTGGTCCCTCAGCTTCCTCGAGGAACGGCGGAATCAGTTGGTTGACCTAAAATATGATATATTTGAAGAATTCTACGAATGTTTTTTTTCCCGCATGTGTACATAAAGACGTATATGAAGTACATTCAGCTCAAAACGTATCATTCTGCGTACTTCATCCCAAACTTATGGGTTCCGCATTACCTTGGATTTTAAATCTTTCAATGTTGGATTCTGCTATGGAATATCCTATTTTCCTGCGTACTCTTGTCCACACATCAAATTCCGCACTCGACAGATATTAACACTGTTTCTGCGTACTGCATCCCGATACGTTGGGTTACACATGATCGTTTTATTTTTTCTCTCTCTTCGTACTTCATACCGTTGTTATGGTTTCCGCGAACTTATTACTTTTCCTAACAATCAACGGGTCTTACGTCAACAGTAGACAAACTGCAAGAAACATCCCTAAGTGATTCCGTTACCCTGAAGTTTCTAATCCCGGGTCGTATATTTTACAGAAATCTGATATCATGTTCCGGAATTCCGGGTAAATTCATCCCTAAGAAGTTCCATACATGATACAATCAGGATTATCTGTACGCATACAGGGTGTTTGTTTCCTGAGTGTGCATATTTTGGGGGCAGCTAGGGCACCCCTAGACATGAAAAAGTGCCCATGGAACATGGGTCCGGAAATCACTGCTAAGTGAGTTATTCAGATTTCTATGTTTTTATTTAAGCTAAAAAGTTTCTTAATGTAACTCATTAATCTTCAGTCGTAGTAACTGGTTTAGTACACAGAACGAAAGCCTGAAGTCTCAGCTTTTTGAGCTTCTTTGACCTTATGTTGATTAAATTACAATTAAGTACAATAATTTTGCAAATTATCAAAAAGTGTCAGAAAAAACTTGCTTTTTCAGGTTATTTAGTGTTTTCTTATTTTCCATTCAATGTTATGAGAAACTTTCTTCTACAAAACATTCCTATGCTTCATCTTTACCAAAGTGTCCTTTGGTGCAACTCTGTCCGATTTGTAGTTTTGTCATAATCCTCAATTCAAAATTGTTCGAAAATTCATCGAACGCTAAATTTCATCGCTATGTTTTCTGTGAAACGTTGATTGGCAACCCTATCCATTCGGGCGTTCGTTCTAAGCACGTGGTATGATCGTGTGCACACAGATGATGGATGCTATTCATGCCGTACAGAAAGGAGGATAAAAAACAATGATCAGCTGGTAGAATAACGGGAGTGCATTACAATTAGTGCGAAAATGATTTTGCAACCATTCATTTTTGCAATGTTATTTAAAGAACGCAAGCGTTGTGTTACTAAACTGTGAACCTAATTTGCAAAATAAATTTATTCTTTCGGATACATACTACGGTCTTCTTCGAAAAATGTTTATTTCCGGGAATGCTCCGGGATTCCCTAAGAATCCTCCGGGATTCCTCAAGAATCCTCCGGGATTCCTCAAGAATCCTCCGGGATTCCCTAAGAATCCTCCGGGATTCCCTAAGAATCCTCCGGGATTCCCTAAGAATCCTCCGGGATTCCCTAAGAATCCTCCGGGATTCCCTAAGAATCCTCCGGGATTCCCTAACACAACGCTTGCGTTCTTTAAATAACATTGCAAAAATGAATGGTTGCAAAATCATTTTCGCACTAATTGTAATGCACTCCCGTTATTCTACCAGCTGATCATTGTTTTTTATCCTCCTTTCTGTACGGCATGAATAGCATCCATCATCTGTGTGCACACGATCATACCACGTGCTTAGAACGAACGCCCGAATGGATAGGGTTGCCAATCAACGTTTCACAGAAAACATAGCGATGAAATTTAGCGTTCGATGAATTTTTTGAACAATTTTGAATTGATGATTATGACAAAACTACAAATCGGACAGAGTTGAACCAAAGGACACTTTGGTAAAGATGAAGCATAGGAATGTTTTGTAGAAGAAAGTTTCTCATAACATTGAATGGAAAAATAAGAAAAACACTAAATAACCTGAAAAAGCAAGTTTTTCTGACACTTTTTGATAATTTGCAAAATTATTGTACTTAATTGTAATTTAATCAACATAAGGTCAAAGAAGCTCAAAAAGCTGAGACTTCAGGCTTTCGTTCTGTGTACTAAACCAGTTACTACGACTGAAGATTAATGAGTTACATTAAGAAACTTTTTAGCTTAAATAAAAACATAGAAATCTGAATAACTCACTTAGCAGTGATTTCCGGACCCATGTTCCATGGGCACTTTTTCATGTCTAGGGGTGCTCTAGCTGCCCCCAAAATATGCACACTCAGGAAACAAACACCCTGTATACGTTCCATCCCTAAGGAAATTAGAACTTTTTTTTTCTTTGCGGTTGACTTACCATACGCCACGCCATCTTCATAAATCGGAATAGAATTTTCCAGGAAGCGTTCGAATTGATGTAAGCCTTTTCTACTTTTATCCTCGTCGCCAAAATGTAGAGACGTCTACTCGGGTCTGAGGTAAAGTATTGATTGAATCATTTATTGGCCTGCTCTTAATTAGTTACCTTACTCAAAATAATTGTCACATTAATTCCACTATAAAAAGTCATGTAGACTTTAAAAATCGAAACTTTCATCGGCCTCACTGGAATCAAATAAAAATTAATCAAATCACAAGTGCATCGTAATAAGAAATGTAGTGGAATTAATTAGAAAACATAGAAAATAATATCTATATACTCTTTTAGTGAATTCTACGCAAAATGAATGTATGAAAAATATATGAGTGGAATTCTCAGAGCGAAATGTATGTTTATTAACAATCGCTAATGAAACATTTTGCAGAAGCATTATGAGAACGATTTGCAAAAAAAATTGTTTGAGTGTGAATTAATTTCCTACTCCTTTTTTTGCGCTCGTCCGCTTCTAGTGGACGGGATATCAACTACAGGGATACTATAGAGAAAAAGTTATCGAAATTTCACTTAAAATTCAAGTACATGCCCTAACGAAAATTCACTTAAATTATATTGTATTTTCTAGTGACTTAAGAATAATGAGTGCCATCACTAATGAATCATTTAACTTTTACACCCGAAACTACATGGAAAAAATCTGCATATGTTTTCAAGTAGCTTTTAAGTGACAATTATTTTGAGTGTACATAAGTCAAGTGCTGGTTTCGGTGTGTACAATAATTTACATAGCGCCTCCTACAAATTGCAGAAGCCCTGTTCAGTATACATTTCTGAACTAGCAGCTAAATAGTAAGCACTGCACGCATATTGCAACACTTCCTGCCGAGCATCTTTTCATCTTCACCGACAGTCTAAGTTATCTGGAGGCTGTTGGGTCGATGAAGCCGGAAAACCACCCAGCGTATCTCTTGAGAGGTATACGGAAAGCATCGCAAGCTTTATCGAAACGCTCCTACACCATCACCATGGCATGGGTCTCCTCTCATTGCTCTAATCTGGGAAATGATAAAGCGGACTCACTGGCTAAGGTGGGCGCTATGGAAGGCGATATTTACGAGCGGCAAATCGCCTTTGATGAATTTTTGCAATAGCTCATCAGGAGACCTTGATCAGTTGGCAGCGGAAATGGAAAAGTGGAGACATGGGTAGATGGCTGCATTCTATTCTCCCTCAGGTATCGAAGAGACCATGGTTCAAAGGGTTGAATGTAGGACGTGATTTCATTCGAACCATGTGTAGACTAATGTCTAATCACTACTCGCTAAATGCACATACGTTTCGAATTGGGCTGTCTGGAAGCAATCTCTGTGTCTGTGGCAACTATCAGGATATCGAGCACGTCGTGTGGGGGTGCGTCGAGCATCGTGAAACCAGGTCTGAGTTAATTGAAACTGTCCGGGTCCGAGGAAAACAAATAAAACCCGTTAGGGAAGTGTTGGCGGGCCTTGATTTAGAGTATATGAACCTTATCTATCTGTTTTTGATGTTAGAATTTGAATCTTTGTGAGTCCCCTGTAAGTAGCATTTACCCTTAAAAGTGTCCTCTTCTTTTCGTTGTCTCTTTTTTCCTTTTTTTTGTTTCTCTTCCATTACAGATCAATGCAAAAACCACCATCAAACCAAAGCAACAACATCGCAATCAATAATTTTAAAACCCTACCCCCTCCTATTCCTATTGTGTATTTGTGATCCCTAACCTCGAGTCAGTCGCGTGTACGTCGGCTACCCAAACTAACTCTAGTTGTAAGAATCACAAGAATTGTAAAATAAATTGTACAAAAAAAAACATATTTCCGGCTCCGTAACGCCAAATGGCAAATGAGCCTTCTAAATAAACGCAAGATTAAAAAAAAAAATAAGTCAAGTGTTGCTTAGATCCTACATTTAGGGTCTTGCACGAACTATCTAGGTAGCATTTCGTTGTGAAGTTTGTCTAAATCGGTAAATTTTACTTATATTGAATTTGGTAGATCGATATTTTCTACATTTTTAATGACAGGATTCCTGTCCAGCTGATCTAGCAAATAGAAAGTTAGGGTCCTTAGAAACATAATAAACTAGCAAACTACAGGAAACTAGATGAGATAAGACAACCGTGAAAAAAATGTGAAGATCGCTTAGATGACGCCCTTCTATTTAAAATCATAATTCGACGTGTTAACCACGAATATGTAGGTCTCAACATGTAATTAGGATCAAGTTTCCCATAATACAAGTTCCATGCAACCACTTATTAAAACGGATGAGATGAAATTATTAGTCACAAGAATGAGTATTCGCGCACAAATGTACCATGCGTCTCCATATGCTTTTATGCTTATATGCTGCTTAACAGTTTTCACAATCCCTACTTATCGTTTCCCCTAAGAGGCCCATTTTTGCTTGAAAAACACACATGGGGACATTAAGATGTCGTAGTAACTTAGTATTTTGTTTTATCTGAACATCAAATCATTCAAACATGCAAGTGACGTCAATGACGTTGAAGCGATGACCTTCTTCCTACTTTGTGACTAAATAATCTAAGAATTTTCCCAATCAAACGAAAAACGCCAGTAACCAGTCGATTTTAAAGGTCGAGATTTACAAATGCATCGTATGAGCATCGCGAATACAAATTTACTGTCTACCAATTCGTAGGTTCAGATCAATCCTATTTGTAATCGTCTGGGGAGCAGGGACTTTGGTTGTGAGCTGGATGTCATATGTGTGAGGGTATTGAAAAATGCTCAGAGAAACAGCTCCGGAAAATCTCTTGTCCTCAATAGGAAAATCAACAAGAATAAGGCATTTTCTCATAGCTTCCCTGTGGGGATGCTTGTTGGATCCTGTTTCGATCACACTTGAGGGGGTTAAACGCAATGGGGTGTAAGTGACAAAAACTTCGGTTTGATAAAAAAAATCGTTCCATACAAATCGTATAAAAGTTCAACCATTACAAACTTACTGTGAATTTTTAGATTTTTTTCCAGGAACGTACAAACTATATCAAAACACTGTCGCAAAGCTCTAAAACCAAAGCATTTTTTTGCTGTAATCATCTCAAATTTGACCGAAACATCACACCCCTCTACTTGCTTAGTTTATGTTGTTTTTTACGTTGTTTACTTGTTTAAGGTGGTTATACAACAAAGCCACAAATCGGCCATCTTGGAAACCACGTGCTTTTTCTAGTGATTTTTCAAGAGCACGAATTGAGAGAACAACAACGCCCATGGGGATCACAACATCTGTATATCGTTTGATTACTCATGCTAAGCAATCGACTTTAATTTCAGCATTGTACAAAAAATATTACGCTTGTTTTGAACTTTTGATAATAGGAGTAGAAACCCGTGTGGTGAATTTGAAAATCACCACATGGCTTGATTGTATAATCACCTTAAGTTGCGATACGCTTGTTTTGCATTGCTTTTGTGATTTTATCATCATCTTTTCATCATCTCTCATTGTCGATAAAAAGAGAATACTCTTTAATCCATAGTGTTATTTTTGTCCAACTTCCCTTTTTATTATAAGACATAGGATATGCTATTTTGGAATGCTTGAAGCGTACCGTTTAATTCATTTGTTCTTTGTTGCATGCATGTGATGTGTCTATTCGATGCTGTTCCTGTCGTTCCATATCCTCATCATAGTCAGAAGTTTTTATGTAGCTTTCAAATTGCATATAAATTATTCAGCTTGTCTGGAATTGTAGATTTGCTGGGCATTGCGCATTAGATCAGGAGGAAAATCCACAAATTGATGAAATCAAAATGGACAAGTTTACGATTCAGATTCATAAAATTTATATGTAAATGAAATCAGTTCACGTTAAATCAGTTAAAAAAGATAGGTCACCATTTAGAATGCGATGTCAATATAATCATTTTGAAGGAAGCCTATATCGAGCTTTCGTTTTGTGCCAACTTGATATATAATATAAAAATTTTTCATTTTTCAAAACTACCATAGCTATCAAAAATGTTCAACAACAATTGGAGTAAATAATTTAATGCTACAGTTTTTCAACCTAAAAGTAGACTTTCAGGAACTTCGTAATGCTGTACGTTCTGATATACTGCCCATAAATTCAAAACAGTCCCATGTTTGCTTGATTTCCTATCTACATGGGACTGTTATGAATTTATGGGCAGTATAGGATATGTTTCGTTCTCCTTTGTTTCGGAATTTCAAGGAAGATAACTGCATAACTGCATAGCATCTTAACTTCCATTCAAAATGCCACAAAAATGCATCCCTCAACGAAAACAAATCAACTAAACTTTTCGTCGCAAGGCACCTGCTAACCGGGTATAGGCCAGATTGCAAAACCGAAAGAAAATGCGCCAGCGAAAACTTTCCATCGTCCTCCGCTGAGTTCTACCCCAAGTACAGCCTTGGGAATACAGCCTGTCGGTTGATGCAACAATCGCAAAATAAAAACTATGCAAATGAAATTCCAACTTTGCATGCTCTTAAAATTTAATTACGAAGAAAATGTTCATCAAGGAAATTTAATTACTCAAAGTCTTCCGCAAATTTCCACCCACTCACATACAGACACACAACCAGCCGGTTTGGAGGTTAGCCGATCGAACAACAGCCGTCGTGACGGACCGGGCCCCCCGAAGCAGATGATGTCACGCGCATTATAATGGCCCCACAAGTCACTCGTCGAGTGCCGTGACCTCATGGGAATCGGCAGAGTGGGAGGGACAACCGGACTGCAATAGTTGGATGCTGCAACCGCTGCGCTGCTCCAGACATGAGCTATGTGCTTGGCTGTATTTACCTTTCTGGCACATTTGCACTACGCAAACAGTAGACTACTCACAGCGTGGGAGGAAAATACCCTACCGAGTGGGGGCGGGAACGGAGTGGTCACCCAAGGAAGACAAAACCAGCAGAACGGCCGGACTGTGGGAAGGTCTCTGCAAGCCAGATAATTATTATTCTGGTCATGAATTTGTGTTGAGTATGATTTTTTGTGTGTCAACCGGCTATGGAACCTTTTTCCAAGCTTTTCCCCCGCACAGTGCTGTGGATGTGTGTTCGCCACACACAATTTTGCCACAAAATTCCAAATGTTGTGGAACGGTTGATGTCAGCGGAGATTTCTTCACCAGCAAAGCCAATTTTCTTCTAGACTTGCAACATGGGAAACTCAATTGCCGGCCGATTTGGGCTGTTTGGTAATGTTTATCAGCCGTATACCGGCAGCATCAAAAGCTTGGACGTTTGAAAAGAAAAAAAAAGATCATTCCACTGAAAGATCGAAAGACGCTTTCTTGAATGTTCATTCTTTGGGTTTCTTATTATTTCTCTTTTTTACAGACCTCTTTCTACACCCAACAATCGTTGGTAATTAACGAATAAACGTTCGTTAACACTAAGCTTCAGTACTAAGTAGGAGATCAGGCCATGTTACAGTTGAGATGTAGAAGACTCTTTAATTAAATACAGAGAACGGATATTTCAGTCTATCAGACGACCCGAATCGTCGAAAGGTCTAAAAAAAGAAATGTCATTGTACGAGACGTGAAGAAAATGTGCCTATTTTGATTCAATTTGGACCCGGCTTATCGCAAACTAATGCAAACAAGGAACCAAATCAAGCCGAGAAAATTTGGCCTGAGGAAAAGCGGAATACATTTCCAGAGGAGAGAAATTCAATTCGAGATGCTTACGACAACCTCGATGCTGGAATTGATTACTCGTGTTGCTTGCTCCTTACTGGTCGAGCTGTATCTGTATGTACACAGTGAACGGTCCATCTACAGACGTTATGTGAGGAAAAGTTGCCCGGCAAGGATTCGGTGTTCCTCGGTGGAGCCTTTCGAATATTTTATGACTATGAACGAGTTGGATTCCCGTTTCAAATAGATGAGGCTGTCTAATGTCGTTTTCAAGGCTCCGAATCAGACGCTACATTCAAAACGAGTAATCAGCTCCTCGCTCGATGTTGCTGGCCCACAGTAAAACTTGATGGCTCGGTTGAATTTGTGTACTTTGAGGAAATATTTACAACACGTTTCCACTGGAATCTAATTAACACACTGTGGATACCGGCGGATGGAATTTCAATCAAGTCGGGGTAAATAGCGGAGATAAATTCCTTAGCGTTGCGGGAGAGTTGAACTTTTCAAGCATAAAAGGCGATACTTAATTTATGTTTGATTATATTCCGAATAAACAAAAAAAATGAACAAATTTAAACGAAAAGTTTTTATGGAAGCAAATAACTCAGCTTATACCGGATGTGGTAAATTACAGCTGGCAGGAGATTAACCATGCTTCGTTAAAAGTCTCCATGTATCAGGTAAAAGAGATTCGATGATATTAGTATTTTTGCCTTTATCGTATACTAAGTATACGTAAAGGCTATACACCCAGGTTTTTTTTACGCGGTTGGAATTAATTAATTTCTCGGTTAACCTGAACTTTCACAGCTTTTCAAATACCCCCTGAATTTTCTTTGATTTTTTGTGATTTTTTTGGTGGGGTTAACTCATTGCTTCATTCACCCTGAAGGTCTTAAACGACCAAAACCAAACCGTGTAAAAAAAAACCTGGGTGTACCATCACTCCAAAACCAAACTTTTGATAGAAGGCTCGGAGACCCATAGTGTTATATACCAATCGACTCAGCTCGACGAATTGAGGTGATGTCTGTTTGTGTGTATGTATGTATGTGTGTGTGTATGTGTGTATGTGTACAAAATTTTGTAGACACACTTTTGGGAACTTAGCATTGGCCAAATCACTCGCAACATTCGACTGAGAATCCTGTCCCATTATTTGCTATTGAAAATTGGCAATTGGACTATGGGATCAAAATTTATGGCCAAAATACTATTTTCTATGCGCAAAACACGCTAAAAAGCACTCACTCATATTTTTTAGTTTTTTTTTGCACGAGAAAGGCACCAACACCGCTAGGTGGATTAATCAGGGTTTTTTCATAAGACTTTTCAATATGATACTAACAACGATATCGTAAGCTTATTACAGATAACAGGGGGAGATAAGCATCGATCAACGTACTTGTGATAACTTGAGGTTAAACTTTTTATTTTTGCCTTTTTCGGCTATATATTCACTTCCTAGACGATTATGTGATAGAAGGTCCGGAAACCCATAGTGTTATATACCAATCGACTCACCTCGACGAATTAAGATGATGTCTGTCTGTGTGTATGTGTGTATGTATGTGCGCAAAATGAAACTCACTCATCTTTTAAGCATTTATCTTGATCCGATTTGTTTGCAATAAATTGCTTTCGACGGGGAATCTCGTCCCATTGTTTCCTATTGAAAATTGGCCAGATGGGACTATGGGGTTAAAAGTTATGGCCAAAATACGATTTATATACAAAAAACACGCTAAGAAATTCTCACTCAATTTTTCAGTATATCTAATGTACGAGAAAGGCACAACGACCAATGGTATTTGATGGTTCGGCATGGAAGATAGGATGACCAAAAGTTCATAGTACACGGAACAAAGAGAAAGAAACAAAACAAAAACTGAGAAAGAAAACAAAAGTATTGGATTGATTTCAGACGAGCAAAGAAAGACATAGATGGGCTCCATATTGACTAGATCTCGATCTCTCAAAACATCGGTTACTTCCCTGAAGGAATGTTTTCTTACAAAGGTACAAAAAAGGTATTTTCTGGATGCGTCGTCTTCCATGTAGTATCTAATTACGTACCGATGCCGTCGCAACCGGCTTAAACCTAAACGGATTGCAATCGACAATATTTATTTTGTAAAGATTTGCGTTTAGTATTTAAAGTGAGATCTTATTCTAATACATAAAGTGACCAGATATATTTTGTGCAAGCGCGGGACAAAAAAAATGATATCCTTGTTTCTATTCAGAAACGTGCTAAAGTCCACACATTCACATTTGATAACTCTCTGGGACTCGCTTGGTCTTGGATCAATCACGTAATCCCGCCCCTGGTATGCATAAAGAGCGAGGTTTTCTTGAAATTGTTTAATTTTTTACAACAGTTTGAGTTCCTGAAGGTTAAACTTATTTGTATTGGATACATGATTCATTTTGTTAACTTTCAAAGTGATCGTATTTTCGTTTTATGCAATTAGGCAGGGGGCTCAAATTTACTTAAAATTCCTTTATCTTACTAAGGTTTTTTTTATTACAAAAATCAACTACGCTGAGCTAATTCAAGTTTCATTTCTTATGAGATACAATTCGGTTTTATTTTTTTCCTGCAAACTGACAGACGATTTATTATAATTATTCTTTAAGCTTAAAGCAAAAATAGCTCGGATTCAAACTCATCGAACGTGCTTAGATATCAAGTGAAGTTTTTACTGAAATAATATTCAAATAACGACATAAGAACACGATGTAAGTTGAAATTGTTGAACTAGAGATCCTACATTCAGAGATCTTGAGCCAACCGAGCATTGAAAACTATCAAAATCTGAGCCAAATGAGCATTGTTATTTTCTATATTTCTTTGAATTTTGAATTTTGAAATACCTTCAGTTCTTCACTTTGAAAGCATTTTTATTGTTGCAGATTGAGCGGATGCGATTTTAGTGGAATGTTTCTCAATAGCACGTTCAAACTTCCCATTTCACTTTATTGTAGCTTTTTTAGTGGGTATCCAATTAAACATTGTTCTCGTGTCCATAAGGACTTGACTAGGATCACTAGAATATATCAAAGCGCAGGCTTGTCAAAATTCCTCAAACTCGCTTGAGTTAAGGAGGAAATTAAATTGGAAACCATCAAACACGTGTGCTGCCGCTCGGTGTGGCAGTTGAAATTTTGCGAGAGACGAAGAGAGACAAATGACACACCGTCGATGGTTGTTAGAAACCACTTTCCTTCGTCCAATAATTATTTTTCTAGCATCTTCTTCTATATAATAAAAATGAAATGGTCTGTGTTCGTATCCGCATAACTCAAAAACGGCTGGATGGATTTTCTCAATTCCTTCAGCAAATATGTCCGTTATCGTTTCCGACGGCTTTATATAATATTTTCTCATGCGAAAATCACGAGTAAGGTTTAGTAAATCGTGAAAAACTAAAATAAAGATTCGTACGAATATTTTGCATCGTGCATTTTCGCCTACTATGCAGTACAACGTCTGCCGGGTCGACTAGTCTTTAATAAAATTTATTATGCATTCAGCACAATCCGAAAAACCAGCGCTGTAAAGCTAGCAGCACTTATTACTTCTGACAGTTGAAATAATTCTTTTCTGACAACCGTTCTGCATGATTCTAGCAGAATATCATAAAAAATATTCATTGTCATTAAGCCACGGATCATCATTAAGCCTCCAGAGCGATGCTTTGTAAGTGACAAAAATCGTGGAGGCTATTTTTATTCGGTTTTGAGTATAAGTGAGAGTGAGTGACGCACCACAATAAAAAGAAGAACGACAAATTTGCAAATATTTTAATTTCAACGTCTCTGTTTCGAATCCAAAATAAATTCTTTCAAAACGCATGCCATTAACCAATATACTTAATAAATTATCAAAATCCAATTAGTTCTTGAAAAACGTTTACTAAATGACTGCTATTTTTACAATATTTCTTTATTTCGCGGGACATTATCTTGAAATAAGTGAAACGCGGGACATTTCGCGGGACACTTTTCAGCGCGGGCGGAGACGAGCCGGCCTCGGGCTGAAAGTCTCTTTAATAAAGACACAAAAAAAAAAAAAATGTCAGCGCGGGACAAATGGTGAAAATGCGGGACGTCGGGTTACTTTACTAATACATAACGTGAAGGAAACATCGTCGGAAACAAGTCTACACCTCTTAACCAGGGTCAATATATCGAAATATAGAGGTTTTGATCTCCATCCCTAATGTGTACAGCCCAATAGTTCTAGTACCGTCGCACAGAAAAGTAACTAGAACAAATTCGTGGGCAAAACCCAATTTTTTTTTCAACATTTATACATTGTTTTATTTTTTGGATACTCAAAAACATTCAGCATACTGTGGCTATTTCATAAATGTCCCAGATTATTGTAAAAAAATACAATTTCGGCTCAAAAAAAGGCATTGAATGGAACTTTTCGTGCTTTTTTTTTGTGAAGCATCAAGCAAATTTGGTTTTACATGTCTAAGCTCATTGTCATCCCCGACGACGGTATTTTACATGATCAATAACGGCCACGTCTTTACATTCTATCGCCTCACTAAATGCAAGCCGAGTACACTTCTACGTTTGCCATGAGTTGAAGCAGAATGTTATTGGAGTCTGCGGGTTAATGTGAAAGAATTGAAAGGATGGTATGTTCTACATTGAGATATTGAAACGAATTTTCGTTCATTTCGAATTCTAACAATTACTGCTAGAATTTTTCAAGTTGTAGATAAAACATATAAGATGGAAACGGTATTAAGTACATGTCTAGCGATTGCTAATATATTAGAAATATATGGAAAGAAACAAAATAGGAGAATGAAACGGGCCTTGGATTGAACTCACGACCACCTACGTATGAAGCAGATGGGAAATTACTCTAAATTTCGTTTTGCTCACCTTATTACATGGATTTTTTTTCTGAATTTTTACAATTTTCATGCTTTTTAACACAAAAAACTATTCGGAATTGAGTAAAATAATAATTGGGACTTTTAAAATAAAAATAAAAATATATTAAATAAAAACGAGAAAGGCAAAAGGCGTTACAATTGAACATATTTCCATAGATGACTCCTTCGTTAAAAACGTTTAAGGTGCAGGGACAATTTTATCAATTTAATTGCTTTTTTGTATTTTTGTTAGGGGGAATGACGGCTTTTGCAGGTTTTGCTTTATTATTGGCAGGGGGTTTTTTATGACTGACTATGCTCAAAGAATATTGTTGTCAAATTTCATAAAATTTGGTCGACAAAAACCCCCCTGACAATACTAGAACAAAACCTGCCAAAGCCGTCTTTCCCCCTATGGAAATTTTCTTATTTTTTCAATGCTTCGGAATTTCCACGGGAAATCCTCAGGAATTTCCACGGGAAATCCTTCGGAATTTCCGAGGGGAAATCTTTCGGAATTTCCGGGGGAAATCCTTCGGAATTTCCGAGGGGAAATCCTTCGGAATTTCCGAGGGGAAATCCTTCGGAATTTCCGAGGGGAAATCCTTCGGAATTTCCGAGGGGAAATTCTTCGGAACTTCCGAGGGGAAATCCTTCGGAATTTCCAAGGTGAAATTCTTCGGAATTTCCGAGGGGAAATCCTTCGGAATTTCCAAGGGGAAATCCTTCGGAATTTCCGAGGGGAAATCCTTCGGAATTTCCGAGGGGAAATCCTTCGGAACTTCCGAGGGGAAATCCTTCGGAATTTCCGAGGGGAAATCCTTCGGAATTTCCGAGGGGAAATCCTTCGGAATTTCCGAGGGGAAATCCTTCGGAATTTCCGAGGGGAAATCCTTCGGAATTTCCGAGGGGAAATCTTTAGGAATTTCCGAATGGTAATCCTTCGGAATTTCCGAGGGGAAATTCTTCGGAACTTCCGAGGGGAAATCCTTCGGAATTTCCAAGGTGAAATTCTTCGGAATTTCCGAGGGGAAATCCCTCGGAATTTCCGAGGGGAAATCCTTCGGAATTTCCGAGGGGAAATCCTTCGGAATTTCCGAGGGGAATTTCCGAGGGGAAATTCTTCGGAACTTCCGAGGGGAAATCCTTCGGAATTTCCAAGGTGAAATTCTTCGGAATTTCCGAGGGGAAATCCCTCGGAATTTCCGAGGGGAAATCCCTCGGAATTTCCGAGGGGAAATCCTTCGGAATTTCCAAGAGGAAATCCTTCGGAATTTCCGAGAGGAAATCCTTCGGAATTTCCGAGGGGAAATCCTTCGGAATTTCCGAGGGGAAATCCTTCGGAATTTCCGAGAAATCCTTCGAATTCGAGGAAATCCATCGGAATTTCCGAGGGAAATCCTTCGGAATTTCCGAGGGAATTTTTCGGAATTTCCGATGGAAATCCTTCGGAATTTCCGATGGAAATCCTTCGGAATTTCCGAGGGAAATGCTTCGGAATTTCCGATGGAAATCCTTCGGAATTTCCGAGGGAAATGCTTCGGAATTTTCGTGGGAAATCCTTCAAAAATTCCAAGGGAAAACGTTCGGAATTTCCGAGGGAAAACCTTCGGAATTTCCGAGGAAAATCCTTCGGAATTTCCGAGGGAAATCCTTCAGAATTTCCGAGGGAAATCCTTAGGAATTTCCGAGGGAATCCTTCGCAATTTCCGAGGGAAATCCTTCGGAATTTCCGAGGGAAATCCTTCAGAATTTCCGAGGGAAATCCTTAGGAATTTCCGAGGGAATCCTTCGCAATTTCCGAGGGAAATCTTCCGGAATTTCCGAAGGAAATCTTTAGGAATTTCCGAAGGAAATCTTTAGGAATTTCCGAAAGAAATCTTTAGGAATTTCCTAGGGAATCCTTCGGAATTTCCGAGAAATCCTTCGGAATTTCCGAGGGAAATCCTTCGAATTTCCGAGGAAATCTTAGAAATTTCCGAGAAATCCTTCGGAATTTCCGAGGAAATCTTAGGAATTTCCGAGGAAATCCTTCGAATTTCCGAGGAAATCCTTCGGAATTTCCGAGGAAATCCTTCGGAATTTCCGAGGAAATCCTTCGGAATTTCCGAGGAAATCCTTCGAATTTCCGAGAAATCCTTCGGAATTTCCGAGAAATCCTTCGAATTTCCGAGGAAATCCTTCGGAATTTCCGAGGAAATCCTTCGGAATTTCCGAGAAATCCTTCGAATTTCCGAGAAATCCTTCGGAATTTCCGAGGAAATCCTTCGAATTTCGAGAAATCCTTCGGAATTTCCGAGAAATCCTTCGGAATTTCCGAGGAAATCCTTCGAATTTCCGAAATCCTTCGGAATTTCCGAGGAAATCCTTCGGAATTTCCGAAATCCTTCGAATTTCCGAGAAATCCTTCGGAATTTCCGAGAAATCCTTCGAATTTCCGAGGAAATCCTTCGGAATTTCCGAGGAAATCCTTCGGAATTTCCGAGGGGAAATCCTTCGGAATTTCCGAGGGGAAATCCTTCGGAACTTCCGAGGGGAAATCCTTCCGAATTTCCGAGGGGAAATCCTTTGGAATTTCCGAGGGGAAATCCTTCGGAATTTCCGAGGGGAAATCCCTCGGAATTTCCGAGGGGAAATCCTTCGGAATTTCCGAGGGGAAATCCTTCGGAATTTCCTAGGGGAAACCGTTCGGAATTGTCGAGGGGAATTTCCCAGGAGAAATCCTTCGGAATTTCCCAGGGGAAATCCTTCGGAATTTCCCAGGAGAAATCCTTCGGAATTTCCCAGGGGAAATCCATCGGAATTTCCAAGGGGAAATCCTTCGGAATTTCCAAGGGGAAATCCTTCGGAATTTCCAAGGGGAAATCCTTCGGAATTTCCAAGGGGAAATCCTTCGGAATTTCCAAGGGGAAATCCTTCGGAATTTCCAAGGGGAAATCCTTCGGAATTTCCAAGGGGAAATCCTTCGGAATTTCCAAGAAATCCTTCGAATTTCCAGGGAAATCCTTCGGAATTTCCCAGAAAAATCCTTCGGAATTTCCCAGGGGAAATCCTTCGGAATTTCCCTGGGGAAATCCTTCGGAATTTCCCAGGGGAAATCCTTCGGAATTTCCCAGGGGAAATCCTTCGGAATTTCCCAGGGGAAATCCTTCGGAATTTCCCAGGGGAAATCCTTCGGAATTTCCCAGGGGAAATCCTTCGGAATTTCCCAGGGGAAATCCTTCGGAATTTCCGAGGGGAAATCCTTCGGAATTTCCGAGGAAATCCACCGAATTTCGAGGAAATCCTTCGGAATTTCCGAGGGGAAATCCTTCGGAATTTCCGAGGGGAAATCCTTCGGAATTTCCGAGGGGAAATCCTTCGGAATTTCCGAGGGGAAATCCTTCGGAATTTCCGAGGGGAAATCCTTCGGAACTTCCGAGGGGAAATCCTTCGGAATTTCCGAGGGGAAATCCTTCAAAATTTCCGAGGGGAAATCCTTCGGAATTTCCGAGGGAAAATCCTTCGGAATTTCCGAGGGGAAATCCTTCGGAATTTCCGAGGGGAAATCCTTCGGAATTTTCGGGGGAAATCCTTTGGAATTTCCGAGGGAAATCCTTCGGAATTTCCGAGGGAAATCCTTCGGAATTTCCGAGGGAAATCCTTCGGAATTTCCGAGGGAAATCCTTCGGAATTTCCGAGGGAAATCCTTCGGAATTTCCGAGGGAAATCCTTCGGAATTTCCGAGGGAAATCCTTCGGAATTTCCGAGGGAAATCCTTCGGAATTTCCGAGGGAAATCCTTCGGAATTTCCGAGGGAAATCCTTCGGAATTTCCGAGGGAAATCCTTCGGAATTTCCGAGGGAAATCCTTCGGAATTTCCGAGGGAAATCCTTCGGAATTTCCGAGGGAAATCCTTCGGAATTTCCGAGGGAAATCCTTCGGAATTTCCGAGGGAAATCCTTCGGAATTTCCGAGGGGAAATCCTTCGGAATTTCCGAGGGGAAATCCTTCGGAATTTCCGAGGGGAAATCCTTCGGAATTTCCGAGGGGAAATCCTTCGGAATTTCCGAGGAAATCCTTCGAATTTAGGAAATCCTTCGGAATTTCCTGAAATCCTTCGAATTTCCCTGAAATCCTTCGGAATTTCCCAGGGAAATCCTTCGGAATTTCCCAGGGGAAATCCTTCGGAATTTCCCTGGGGAAATCCTTCGGAATTTCCCTGGGGAAATCCTTCGGAATTTCCCTGGGGAAATCCTTCGGAATTTCCCAGGGGAAATCCTTCGGAATTTCCCAGAAATCTTTTGAATTTCCCAGAAATCCTTCGAATTTCCAGAAATCCTTCGGAATTTCCCAGGGAAATCCTTCGAATTTCCCAGGAAATCCTTCCGAATTTCCCAGGGGAAATCCTTCGTAATTTCCCAGGGGAAATCCTTCGGAATTTCCCAGGGGAAATCCTTCGGAATTTCCCAGGGGAAATCCTTCGGAATTTCCCAGGGGAAATCCTTCGGAATTTCCCAGGGGAAATCCTTCGGAATTTCCGAGGGGAAATCCTTCGGAATTTCCGAGGGGAAATCCTTCGATTTCGAGGAAATCCTTCGAATTTCCGAGGAAATCCTTCGGAATTTCCGAGGGAAATCCTTCGAATTTCCGAGGAAATCCTTCGGAATTTCCGAGGAATCCTCCGAATTTCCGAGAAATCCTTCGGAATTTCCGAGGAAATCCTTCGAATTTCCGAGGGAAATCCTTCGGAATTTCCGAGAAATCCTTCGAATTTCGAGAAATCCTTCGGAATTCCCGAGGGAAATCCTTCGAATTTCGAGGAAATCCTTCGGAATTTTCGAGGAAATCCTTAGAATTTCCTTGGAAATCCTTCGGAATTTCCTGAAATCCTTCGGAATTTCCTTTGGGAAATCCTTCGGAATTTCTTTGGGAAATCCTTCGAATTTCCTTGGGAAATCCTTCGGAATTTCCGAGAAATCCTTCGAAATTTCGAGGAAATCCTTCGGAATTTCCGAGAAATCCTTCGAATTTCGAGAAATCCTTCGAATTTCGAGAAATCCTTCGGAATTTCCGAGAAATCCTTCGAATTTGAGGGAAATCCTTCGGAATTTCCGAGAAATCCTTCGGAATTTCCGAGGGAAATCCTTCGAATTTCGAGAAATCCTTCGAATTCCTGAAATCCTTCGAATTCCCGAGGGAAATCCTTCGGAATTTCGAGAAATCCTTCGGAATTTCCGAGGGGAAATCCTTCGGAATTTCCGAGGGGAAATCCTTCGGAATTTCCGAGGGGAAATCCTTCGGAATTTCCAAGAGGAAATCCTTCGGAATTTCCTTGGGAAATCCTTTGGAATTTCCTTGGGAAATCCTTCGGAATTTCCTTGGGAAATCCTTCGGAATTTCCTTGGAAAATCCTTCGGAATTTCCTTGGGAAATCCTTCGGAATTTCCTTGGAAAATCCTTCGGAATTTCCTTGGAAAATCCTTCGGAATTTCCTTGGAAAATCCTTCGGAATTTCCTTGGGAAATCCTTTGGAATTTCCGAGAGTAAATCCTTCGGAATTTCCGAGAGTAAATCCTTCGGAATTTCCGAGAGTAAATCCTTCGGAATTTCCTTCGGAATTTCCGAGGGGAAATCCTTCGGAATTTCCGAGGGGAAATCCTTCGGAATTTCCGAGGGGAAATCCTTCGGAATTTCCGAGGGGAAATCCTTCGGAATTTCCGAGGGGAAATCCTTCGGAATTTCCGAGGGGAAATCCTTCGGAATTTCCGAGGGGAAATCCTTCGGAATTTCCGAGGGGAAATCCTTCGGAATTTCCGAGGGGAAATCCTTCGGAATTTCCGAGGGGAAATCCTTCGGAATTTCCTTGGGAAATCCTTCGGAATTTCCTTGGGAAATCCTTCGGAATTTCCTTGGGAAATCCTTCGGAATTTCCTTGGGAAAAATTGGATTGAAATGGATAAATTGATATGAAATTTGCGAAAAAGAATCCACGTGTCTTGGAGGGAATCGAACCCTCAACCTCCTACTCTCAAGATAGGTTTAATAACCCCTACACAACAAGACCCCTTAAAAGTCACTTTTGCGGAAAAGCCATCAGAACCCGAGTACCAACCTCCACCGCGGTTAGCTCTTTTTTTTGCAAATTAAACATCTTTCGGATGCTTGATTTGTCCAATCTTCACATGTGCTTTACTGTTGTATATCCACAGACAAGCGAGCGCTTCTTGTTTTGTTAATAAGGGAACGTAAACAAAAATCGTTCCTTAATCCACATATTGAGAAAGCCAAAATTTGAATAAGTAATTAAATAAGTTAATTAAAATTATTTGAGTCAGTGCCAATAAAGTGAATAATGCAAAGATAAAAATATTCATTAACTCTCCGCTTTCGCTCAATGGCTCGATGTTCTAAGAACAATCCTGCTTCCATTTTGCTTAATAAAAGCTTTGATGAATTCAAGCTGAGAGATTTCGTAAACAATTATGTCATGTGGATTTGTTCGAACTGAAAATATTAATTATATGTAGGGTAAAACGACCTATTATGGAGGGGTTAAGCACCGTGTCAAAACAGAATTGATTACGAAAATTCTTCAAAAATTACCTGTTGGTCGATTTCCACATTGTAGTAGTTGAATAGGATGCTCGTTAACTATAGTTTCGTAAATATTACGTCAATTGTGCTGTTCTTATGTTGTTTTGTTTTTACCACAATAAAAACAAACTACCGCAATAATAGGACGCAGTTGCCTATCGTTGCGATATTTTTTGAAGGTCAGTCCTATTGTTGCGGTATTGCATGTAATTCTTATGGGGAGCGATACCGCAACAATAGGATCTTAGCACTACCGCAATAATAGGCTCAAAGGATTCAAATTTTTAACAAAAAATGTTGATTTTTCATCATTTTGAACGAAATTTAGTCAAACAAAAGCTGTTCTAGTCGTTAATCCGAAGAGTTTTAGCGTACCCACAATTGTTTTCAATGGTATTATATCCAGAACGGACTACTTTAACACTACCGCAACATTAGGGCATACCACAACGATAGGACGTTTTACCCTATGTTCAAAGGATCAGAACGCAAATTACTAGTTCAAACACACTAACAAATTAACACAATTGAATGATTCAGTGTTATCAATAAATGGTGGTTTCCGGGATTCCTCAACCCAATTTCGAATCAACTCAAATCAATTACGTTTCACCCATTAAGCAATCATTCATCAAGCTTCACGCTCTATCCCATCATCCAGGGGGAGATAAACATTCCGGTCCATCCTCGATCGGGCGGGAAATCCATTCGGTGGGAAGATGACGGCCAACCCACTGGAAATATGTACACCTCATGATTTATTATGCATCATTTAGTCCAGCAAACATTCGGTTGCTAATAAACACTCTGTTAATTAGCAGTCGCCTTCACTACCACCGTACCTATACGCCATATACCAACTCGCACCATGCACTTTTGCATATTGTGGCTGTGTATGGATTTTCTCACGGAATGTTGCTTGCAGGGTAATGAGGATATACGGTTCCGAATCTTCTCCAGCGGTGGTGTCACGGGATCGAAATGGACCTAGCGACATCCATACCACATTCAACACCGCATACACTACTCCTAGTCGGAAGGCTTAATTGAGGAAGCTCGAATGCTTTGACTCGGGACAGTTTTGCCAAGAGTTAATTATAATGTCCTTTGTCGTGTCCTGTTTCGGGATTAGGATGCTGAAATGGTTTTTACCGTTCGCTTCAGCGGAACGACATGGATCAGGATCCAATGAAGTTGTGTGACATTGGATATGTTCGGTCAATATCATCAGTTTGAATTAATAAGAAGTAACCGTGTGGGACCGAAAACCGTCTTCATAAATGATTATATTGAAATTTTATAAACTTTAATTGAAATATTTGATAATTATTTAATTTATAACTTTAATATAAATCTATAAATTTGTTCCTCGACAATCGAAATAAATTTAAACAGGATAACAACTTAGAACGTTGGTTTATTGAAATGTACAGATGGCCTCCAAAGTGTTCATTAAATATCATATTTTTCGCCAGTTGTTTCAATCAATCGCGTAGTTACAAATGCGTCTACGCAAATCCATACAAATCAGTTGAACTTGTCCGAGTCCCTATGGTTTCTGCCATATCTCCGTTCATTCCGTACGTGTTAGCTATACGCCCATAAACATCAATTATTTTGTTGGGAATATTTATTTTTATTCGTCAAACAAGCGCTGCTGATTGATCCCAAAGACCTTCCCAATCAGCCAAACCCATGAAGTATGTCATTCGGCTGGCAACGGCAGCAATTTCCAGACATCGAATTTCGCTGCACATTTCATGCTTGATCAATAAAACTGTTTGGTTGGCGTACCAATTAATACTCCATTTATTTTCCATGCGACTCAACTTCACCAATTTGGATGTTTGCTGTCTGGCGCACTCCATCGCACTGTGGGGTATAGTTACAATACTGTTGGCCAGTATTCCTCAGGCACACTTCGAAATTTATGTGAAAAATACACAACAGTTTGATTGAATGTGCAGAAATTCACAACATCGAAATTTACAGCATTTTCCTCTCTCACGTTTATTTATAACAATGTTTTAACTCTTTTTGGCTAAGCTAAAATAGTCAAAACAAAAAGTAAAAAAAAAATTGATTGTTCAATACTATTTCATCAAAGTTTGCATAAACTGTGTACGAACATATCCAGCAATGAATAAGAAAATGAAAAATCAAGTTGAGGTGATTTAGGCAAAAAAAAGGTTCAATTCGTTTGAACGAATATTTGCATGTACGTCGTCAGCAGACGTCGAAATGTCTCAATTTCGTCGTATCATATATTATAAATTATTATGCTCAATTTATTTATCATTTTTATTTCCCTTCTGCCTTTCCAGGAAAACTAAAATCGGCATCGGAGTGCGAATTCATAAACGTCATCGTTAAAGCTGAAAGTGCCATTTTATCGTCATCATTTTGTGCGTTCCAATGAAACAATAGTGCTACGGCGGGTGTCTGGAGAGAAAAAAAACAGAAATAATCTGAACTAAGGCTGTTTGCAGAAGCTTTAACTCGTAACGATAGAAGCCATTTATAGAGCCGAGCGAAAATCATGCAGCAATTAGGCGGCCGACGACACGCGGCCCCGAACCGTGGCTGGTTGGTCAAGCTGCTTATCTTGCTGGCAACCCTCGTGGCTACCGGCAATGCGATGGGCTGCCCGCAAAAGTGCTCTTGCCAGCAGCGTACGGTGCGATGTGTCAAGCAGCAGCTCGATAAGATTCCGGAAATGCCCCTCGATACCAACATTGTGTAAGTACATGTGTATGATTTGCTTTTCTGTCACAAGATTTGAGAGGCGGGTGTGAGAGATAAAAAGAAATGGCACAAAGCGGTTTGGTTCTTTCTTGGCATAGACTGATATGGGGCATAAATTAGGTACTCGATCTTCATTAAAAATATTCTCATTAATTGATTTGTTTTGAAGTTTGTTTATTTGGTGGGCTCAGCCGTGTATAACACTTTACGGAGCCATGTTTCTTTGCGGTTCGGGAATAGGCAATACAGCAGCTCACCCGGGCATTTGACGTCAGGGACGGTGTGGTGTGTCGTCCTGCTCGAGGTGTGGTTCGACTGGGAGTATCTTCCGGATGGCCAAGCTACGGAGCTCTACGGAGCAGAAATACAGAGACAATACAAAAAAAAACAGAACTTTGAAGAAAAAAAAAGAGTATTGGATTTTAATGTCTGAAGAACAAAGGAAATTATAGATAGCCTGCATATAAACAACATCACGATCCCCCAAAACACCTCTTATCTCCTGAAAGTGTTGTTTACCTCGGGCCACTAGGTAATTGCTCTCTGGAGACGTCGTTCTCCGAGCAGAACCAAACTACGTGATCGATGCCATCGTATACGGCTCCACACCTACATAAGTTGCTATCCACTAGGTTTAGAAAATTAAGAAATATGGAAAATGGCCACTGTCCAAGTTCGTTGTGTGTCCAGTTCCTTTGTCTGATTTGAATAGTGCTTTGACGGACTAATGGGAAAACTCGTTGCTCGAGAATCTATTATAAAGGCTATCATAAACCTCACATTATTAATTGATTAACGGAAAACTACTGATTCTGCCCAATATCCTATACAGTGGCACTGGGAGTTATTACGGACTTCGTAACCAGCTTAAGTCCCGTAGTCTGGTCAAGTCTCGTAGTCTTAAATTAATAAACTCCGCATCGGAAAAGGATGAACCGATCAAAGTTAAGGGATCGTTCAAAAATTACGTCCATCGTTTTTCGGCATTTTCAACCCCCCTCCCCCCTCCTGTCACAAACTGTCACAAATAATTGACCCCCCCCCTCCCCCTGTACGTACATGTCTCATTTATATTTTAGCGATTACTGTGGTTTATCTTTTTCGTACACTATTTTCACAATAACATAGTGAGTTATGTTCCTTACTAACAGTTTGAATGTTTTTAAAATGCAAGTTGTTTCTAAAATGCTTTCAGTATTTTTTTCTTGTGGACGGACGTCACATAAGACGAACCCCCCTCCCTCCCCCTGTCACAAAACTCTGACCCCCCTCCCCCCCTCAAACCTTGGACGTAATTTTTGAACGGCCCCTAATAAGGCAAACTGGCGGAAGTGGAATAAGGGGGTAAGAGTAAAAATCGACTTGAAAAATTGGAATTGTACCCCCGAGCGGTAATGGCCGCCAGCTTGCCTGCGGGTTAGTCTCTGATTTGACGTTTCTGGAGGTCAACTGCACCCACCATTCGAGCACTTTGATCAATGTGGTATATAAGAAGGCTTGAATTCACTGAATCAGCACCTTCTTATATGCAACATTGGTCAGAATGCTCGGAGCGGTGGGTGCGGTTGACCTCCAGACACGTCAAATCAGAGACTGAACCGCAAGCAAGCCGGTGGCCATTACCGCTCGCGGAAAACTGGATACAATACGTACACTAACACGGCTAACGCTTGAACTGTCATTTTAGGTTTCGCGAGAAGTTAACTTTTGCATTCATAAAATCAATTCTTATTTGCCCCAATTGTCCCTTTTTTAAGCTAATTTATATCACCGGTGACCATTATAGTATAATTAAACCAAACTCATTCAGTTGGTAGTGGTTTGTACCAAGAAAGCAAATAATTCAAAGATTTTACACTTGCCCTAGGTATCAAACACTGCGGGGAAGTGGATAATGTTCTGATCACGCATTTTTTCTTCCCTTCAGGGTTTATTTCGATAGTTGTGAATCTTAATTTGTTCCTTCTTTGTTATCGTTGTAATTTCAGTTGTGATTGGACTAATATACAAAAGAAAACACCAGATTAATCCACCTAACGGTATTGATGCCTCTTACATGTTTTACATATGAATAAAATGTATAAAAATTCGTTTTTGGAGTGATCATATAGCCTTTCGGTACAACTTTGTTGTACGAGAAAGGCAAAAATATAAAAATTGCACTGATAGGTAAACATATTCCACAATTCACATTCATTTATATTCATAACAAGTTTCGCCGTTGATTGGTATTTTTGCGAACAAATTTATTAAGGACGAGAATTCCTTGGGGACCTATTCCGTTAAGCCAATGAAATTATTCAACAAAAGATACTCAGAGCAATTATCGTTTTGATTTTAGTTATATGTAACTACTCATCACAATTGAAGGTCAAGGTAACATGGGTTTTCCACTTACCCCATCTCACTGGGGTAAGTGGAAAAAGAACTCCTTATTTTCAAATATATTTCCATAAATTTCAAGCGCCCGAAATGGTATAAATTACCGCATAGTTGGTCCAAAATACACTGTTTTTGTTAGCCCATTTTGATTGATCATTTAAACTGGTTTTACACTTTTACATTCAAACAAGCAATATCGATTTTTGCTTTTCCACTTCTCCCAGTGTACCTTAAATAAAAATGCCCAATGAAACTATAATAAAGCACGGGTGTGGCTCGCAAAAGTGCTCAGAGCGTGTGAAAAATTGCTAAAAAAATATTTTGAGCGCGCGTGGTGCTCGCAAAAGTGCTCAGTGCGTGTGAAAAATCACTAAAATATTTTGATCGGAAGTGGTGCTCGCATAAGTGCTCAGTGCGTTTGAAAACTCACGAAAAATATTTTGAGCGCGGGTGGGGCTCGTATAAGTGCTCAGTGCGTATCCAAATCGCTAAAAAAATTTGAGTCCTGTTGGTGCTCGCAAAAGTACTGAGAGCGTGTGAAAAATCGCTAAAAAAAAATTTGAGCGCGAGTGGTGCTCGTAAAAGGGCTCAGTGCGTAACCAAATTGCTAAAACATTTTGAGCGCGAGTGATACTGGCAAAAGTGCTCAGTGCTTGTGAAAAATCACTAAAATATTTTGAGGGCAAGTGGTGCTCGCAAAAGTGCTCAGTGCGTGTGAAAAATCACAAAAAATATTTTGAGCGCGAGTGGTGCTCGCAAAAGTGCTCAGTGCGTGTGAAAAACCACTCAAATAGTTTGAACGCGAGTGGTGCTCGCAAAAGTGCTCAGTGCGTGTGAAAAATCACTAACATATTTTGAGCGCGAGTGGTGCTCGCAAAAGTGCTCAGTGCGTATCCAAATCGCTAAAACATTTTGATCGCGAGTGATGCTGGCAAAAGTGCTCAGTGCTTTTGAAAAATCACTAAAATATTTTGAACGCGAGTGGTGCTCGCAAAAGTGCGTGTGAAAAATCGCAAAACAATATTTTGAACACGAGTGGTGCTCGCACAGTGCTCAGTGCGTGTAAAAAATCACTAACATATGTTGAGCGCGAGTAATGCTCGCAAAAGTGCTCAGTGCGTATCCAAATCGCTAAAACATTTTGAGCGCGAATGATGCTGGCAAAAGTGCTCAGTGCTTTTGGAAAATCACTAAAATATTTTGAGCGCGAGTGGTGCTCGCAAAAGTGCTCAGTGCGTATGAAAAATTGCAAAACAATATTTTGAACGAGAGTGGTGCTCGCAAAAGTGCTCAGTGCGTTTGAAAAATCGCTAAAATATTTTGAGCGCGAGTGGTGCTCGCATAAGTGCTCAGTGCGTATCCAAATCGCTTTAAAAAATGAGCGCGGGTAGTGCTCGCAAAAGTGATCAGAGAGTGTGAATAATCGCTAAAAAATATTTTGAGCGCGAGGGGTGCTCGCAAAAGTGCTCAGTGCGTATGCAAATCGCTAAAACATTTTGAGCGCAAGTGGTGCTCGAAAAAGTGCTCAGTGCGCATGAAAAATCACTGAAATATTTTGAGCGCAAGTAGTGCTCGCATAAAAAAAAACGAAAAAGTGCTATTTTTCAAGATTGGCCTAACATTTTCCCGATTTTGAACGAACATTGGTTGAATTTTTCAGGCCGGTTCACACGTGCAGCACTTTTTTGGTTTTAATTTTCACTTTTTTAAATAGTTAGAGGGTTCTTCGGGAAATTTGACCTTAAATCCAGATCCATCAATTACGTAACGCAAAAGTTAAGCGATTTCAACTCCCCTCCCCTCTATATCACACTTTTTGAATGAAACTTCTGAAAATTGTGTATGGATCGTCACACTTCACTCAACCCCCCCTCTCCCCTCTAAGCGTTTCGTAACTTGTGTACGCTCCCTAACTGATTGAGACAAAAAATGAGATACAATTCTTGATGGGAAAGGTTAATTATATTCAAAAGAAGACAATAATGAGGCAACAAAAACAAATTTAATTTTACATGCAATACATAAACTTGGAAGTTTCAACGATGTTGATTGAATTCCATGTTAATTTATGTTAATTTAACATCAAATCTAATTTTAGATGTTTATTGATGCTCCAAATATGTGCATCATTCATTTCATTCATTTATCTAGTTTACATCTAAACAGATAACACTGAATCAACAATTTGACGCCACAATACACGGTTCGAGGCCGCATCTCTCCATCATCGAATGTGCCCCCACGCTCTCCAAGTCGTTTTTGCACCTGGTCTGCCCATCTCGCTCGCTGCGCTCCACGCCGTCTCGTACCTGCCGGATCGGAAGCGAACACCATCTTTACAGGGTTTTCTGTCCGGCATTCTTGCAACACGTCCTGCCCATCGTACCCTTCCGGCTTTAGCTTCCTTCAGGATACTGGGTTCGCCGTACAGCTGCGCGAGCTCGTGGTTCATTCCATTCTGGCCGCCACACACCGTCCTCTTGCACACCGCCAAAGATGGTCCTAAGCACCCGTCTCTCGAATACTCCGAGTGCTTGCAAGTCCTCCTCGAGCATTGTCCATGTTTCATGTCCGTAGAGGACTACCGATCTTATAAGCGTCTTGCACATGACACATTTAGTGCGGTGGTGAATCTTTTTTGACCGCAGTTTTTTCTGGAGCCCGTAGTAGGCCCGACTTCCACCGATAGTGCGCCTTCGTATTTCACGACTAACATTGTTATCAGGAGTTAGCAAGGATCCAACGTAGACGAATTCCTCGACCACCTCGAAGGTATCCCCGTCTATCGTAACATTGCTTCCCAGGCGGACCCTGTCGCGCTCAGTTCCGCCCACAAGCATGTACTTCGCGATGCATTTACCACCAGTTCAACTTTTGTTGCTTTACGTTTCAGGCGGATGTACAGTTCTGCCACCTTTGCAAATGTTCGGCCGACAATGCCGACCATGTCATCCGCGAATCAAATAAATTGACTGGATCTGTTCAAAATCGTACCTCGGCTGTTACACCCGGCTCCGGCACATCTTTTTGTGCAATGTGGAACAACAAGCTCGAAAGTCCAACACCTTGTCCTAGTCCCCGGTGCGATTCGATCGTGTTCGTCCGAAATCTTCACACAGTTTTGCACACCATCCACCGTTGCTTTGCTGTTCTCATTCATTATTTCCCATAGCCCTACGTGGTCAATATTGTCGTATGCCGCCTTGAAATCGATAAACACATGGTGCGTTGGGGCATGGTATTCACGGCATTTTTGGAGGATTTGCCACTCCTCCAGTAGATGTTCAGTTTCCCAAATTCTGACTATCAGTTTGTGCAGGCAAGTGGCCAGCTTTTCCGGGCCCATCTTGATGAGCTCAGCTTTGATACCATCCGTCTTTAGCTGTTGGATGGCATCCTTAACTTCCCTCAAGGTGGGGGTTCGTTGGCTTCCTCCTTTCTCCTCCGCTGCTATGACTGTGACTGCCTGTACTCTCGGCGATATTCAAATGTTCCTCGTAGTGCTGCTCTGACCTCTTGATCACCACACGTTCGTCCGTCAAGATGCACCCATCCTTGTCCTGAAAATTTCGGCTCGCGGCACGAAGCCTTTGCGGGATGCGTTGAGCTTCTGATAGAACTTGCCTGTTTCTTGAGAACGGCACAACTGTTCCATCTCCTCGCACTCCGCTTCTTCCATGCGGCGTTTCTTCTCCTGAAAAAAGCGGGTCTGCTGTCTCCGCGCTGCTTCCTTCTCCTCCAGAATCTGTCTGCACTCTTCATCGAACCATTGCGTTGTTAATGGCTGCTTTAACTGTATTCCAGCAGTCCTCAAGAGGGGCCGCATCGAACTCATCATCTTCCGGCCCGGCTGTCTCGAGATGCTGCGCGTATGCAGTGGCGACAACAGTTTGCTCCAGTCGCTCTAGGTCGTACCGCGGCGGCCGTCGGTACCGAACATTGTTGATGACGGATTATTTTGGAAGCAGTTTAACCATCACCAGATAGTGGTCAGAGTCAATGTTAGCGGCACGATATGTCCTGACGTCGATAATGCCGCAGAAGTGCCGTCCATCAATTTGTGATTTTGTCTGCAGTGGTGATCTCCAGGTGTACCAATACGGAAGGCTATGTTGGAAGTAGGTGCTGCGAATGGACATATTCTTGGAGGCGGCGAAATCAATTAGTCGTAGGCCGTTTTCGTTCGTCAGACAGTCAGCGTCAATAGTCAGTCTAAACTCCAACCAGAACGCGCAAAACTCCTATGATGATTTTGACGTCGTGGCTTGGGCAGCTGTCGTACTAACGTTCCAGCTGCGCGTAGAATACATTCTTATCACCATCTTCCAACCTGAGACTTCAAACGTGTTGCCCATGGACGTTGATTACGCTAAAGTTCAAGAACCGGTCTTTGATCCTCAATCTGGAAAACGAGGGCTTGATTATATAATTGATTGTACGAACTTCCTTCTGGAAGGAAATTCTCTACTTATCCCGTGGATTCGCATAAGTGTCTCTGCTTATGAAACCACACCAATCTAATTTTTGGCCCTTCGTACAGGAGTTTGATGAAGTACAAATAATAATATAAGCATGATCAAATCGTTTATCAGATATGATCAGTGCTACTGGAAGGTGCCTTGCTACAATAGATGGTAGTATCATCATCATCATTATCATCATTAAGGTTCTTTTCGAATTATTCTGTTACTAGTCGACCGACAGACATTGCCCTGCATAGTGGGCAAATTTTCGCGTTGTGAACTGTCCATGTGAAATTTCTATACGAATTCAAATTTTAGTTTTTCATGATTTACTTAACCTTATTCACGGTCCTTGCATGAAGAAAAATCATATAATCCTGTCAAAAACGATAATCAACATACCTGCTGAAGGAATGAAGAAAATCTGTCCAGCCGTTTTCGAGTTATGCGGATACGAACACAGACAATTTCATTTTTATATATACAGAAGATAGATACACCACTACCACTGTAATTGTAGTGCTTCCCAAACATTGTACTGTGAGTACAATCAAAACTGGGCCACTTTAGAGGTGCTGTAAGAAAATAAACAGAAATAAACTCTAAATTAAGCTACTGGATTTTTAAAATTTCTCACATACTGTAAGCAAATATTTCTAGTTTGTTAAATCATAATAAAAATATAAACAGAAGTCAAAATATTTTCAAAGAAGGGATGGTCCAACATCTAAATTACTGCTAGCATTTAAGGACACCCCAAGCATCGCCGTCCAGGTGCAAGTTGCAATCAGCTTTTTGAAAAACCCTTCCATCATGTTTCATATTTTTCGCTGTTGTCTTTCTGTTCGTATCTGCACTTATTCACATACATATGTGCACATCCATTCCATGGTAAAACATTGCACAATCTTTCAGAGCTGCATAATGTTGAGTAGGTTTGTTCCGCTCCAGATATGTTTGACTTATATTTCCTCATAGTTGTGTAAATTATCAAATATTAACGCCCTTTTCACGTGTTGAACCATTGAATCTATCTCTTTTTTACCTTTCTCTTACCTTTTAATAACAAATAAGAAACAGTTTCAGATGTAAAGAATTATATCTATGAAAACAGTTTTAAAATAAGATCTTATTCAAAATTTGTTGTCGTAATGGTGAAACTTTCAAAGGAGAATTTCAATATTAATTATTTCTGCGAGCTCGCATATAATATCACGATGGAACAGCTGAACACGAAGAGTGTCCTGGAGCGATTCTGCACCGTGTCGTTTATGATGATGACGATGGGTGGTGGTGGCAGCGGCTACGTGGGAGTACCGGAGTTCCTCGCCTATTTGTGCAAAGTTGAAATTCATATGCAAATATTTGCACAATGCACGCTTTTGCCAATGCTGATGGGGCTGCTGTTGCTGTCGCTGATAGTGATATTTGTGATGCCATAGACATCATGTGTTGCTTTTTCGACGACGAGCTGTCTGATTCAGTTTTCCCGTTCAGACCCACCACCTACCGGCTGACGGTTTCATCTTGTCATTATGTATTTTTATACATATGTATATTCGTATATGGGGTAGGGTGCCACAGTATTGTTAATTCATTAAACACAACCAGATAATTGCGAATTCATGTTAAGGAACCCATTCAATATTTTAGGCTGAACTTAATTAGTGTTCTATGAAAACCCACATCAATGAAAAGATAATTTAAAATCAGACCAAAGTTTTCATTTTATCGATTAGTTTTAACCCGATTCTAATCTCAAGCAAGAAATCAAGAAATGCAAAGTTAACGTTAGTGGGGCTTTGTAAAATTCAATTTTATTTTCCAAGTCGACGCGCACTCATTTCTTTCGATAATATTCAAATAATGTGGGTATTATAAACATATTTTTCATAGACATAATATTTTTCTTCAACAACGCTTTTAGTTTTTTGTGCCTCCGAAATTTTGGCGTGAGCACCATGACTTTTTCCACTTCAAGCTTTTTGAACACCCTGTTATAAAACCGAGTTTCTAGCGACTGCCTACCGTACCGGGACTAGCAACGACGACTAAAGGAGGATGGGTCAATAGGCTCCCCTTAACCTTTTTCGATGGTATTATAATAATCAATATAAACTGAAATACCGAATCATGCAGATATCAAATCTACAAAACTAGCAACATATCTGAACGATCTATCTTAAACTACTAGATTTTTGTGTCTTTCAAAAGGTTTCCCCAAAGACACGCGACGCGAATCTATCGCTTGGCAACTGCGATTCTATCGCCGTTGGTATGGAAGCATAAATGGAATATTATCTGCAGTAACTCAACGATAGAATCGCGGCGACTAATTGTTGCCGTTGCGGCGCTGAAATCGCTTAAGCCTGGGGGATTCATTTCATTTATTTAGTCTACATCTATACAGATAACACTGAATCAACAATTTGACGCCACAATACACGGTTCGAGGCTGCATCTCTCCATCCTCGAATACGCCCCACGCTCGCCAAGTCGTTCTGCACCTGGTCTGCCCATCTCGCTCGCTGCGCTCCACGTCGTCTCGTACCTGCCGGATCGGAAGCGAACACCATCTTTGCAGGGTTGCTGTCCGGCATTCTTGCAACATGCCCTGCCCATCGTACCCTTCCGGCTTTAGCTACCTTCTGGATACTGGGTTCGCCGTAGAGCTGAGCGAGCTCATGGTTCATTCTTCGCCGCCACACACCGTCTTCTTGTACACCGCCAAAGATGGTCCTAAGCACCCGTCTCTCGAATACTCCGAGTGCTTGCAAATCTTCCGCGAGCATTGTCCAAGTTTCATGTCCGTAGTGGACTACCGGTCTTATCTGCGTCTTGTACATGACACATTTGGAACGGTGGTGAATTTTTTTTACCGCATTTTCTTCTGGAGCCCGTAGTAGGCCTGACTTCCACAGATGATGCGCCTTCGTATTTCACGACTAACGTTGTTGTCAGCCGTTAGCAAGGATCCGAGGTAGACGAATTCCTCGACCACCTCGAAGGTATCCCCGTCTATCGTAACACTGCTTCCCAGGCGGACCCTGTCGCGCTCGGTTCCACCCACAAGCATGTACTTTGTCTTTGACGCATTCACCACCAGTCCAACTTTTGTTGCTTCACGTTTCAGGCGGGTGTACAGTTCTGCCACCTTTGCAAATGTTCGGCCGACAATGTCCATGTCATCCGCGAAGCAAATAAATTGACTGGATCTGTTGAAAATCGTACCCCGGCTGTTACACCCGGCTCTCCGCATGACACCTTCTAGCGCAATGTTGAACAACAGGCACGAAAGTCCATCACCTTGTCTTAGTCCCCGGCGCGATTCGAACGAACTGGAGTGTTCGCCCGAGATCTTCACACAGTTTTGCACACCATCCACCGTTGCTTTGATCAGTCTGGTAAGCTTTCCAGGGAAGCTGTTCTCGTCCATAATTTTCCATAGCTCTACGCGGTCTATACTGTCGTATGCCGCCTTGAAATCAACGAACAGATGGTGCGTTGGGACCTGGTATTCACGGCATTTTGGAAGGATTTGCCGTACAGTAAAGATCTGGTCCGTTGTCGAGCGGCCGTCAACGAAGCCGGCTTGATAACTTCCCACGAACTCGTTCACTAATGGTGACAGACGACGGAAGATGATCTGGGATATCACTTTGTAGGCGGCATTAAGGATGGTGATCGCTCGAAAGTTCTCACACTCCAGTTTGTCGCCTTTCTTGTAGATGGGGCATATAACCCTTCCTTCCACTCCTCCGGTAGCTGTTCGTTTTCCCAGATTCTGACTATCAGTTTATGCAGGCAAGTGTCCAGCTTTTCCGGGCCCATCTTGATGAGCTCAGCTCCGATACCATCCTTACCAGCGGCTTTGTTGGTCTTTAGCTGTTGAATGGCATCCTTAACTTCCCTCAAGGTGGGGGGCTGGTTGGCTTCCATCGTCCGCTGAACTGACGTAGTCATCTCCTCCGCTGCCTTGACTTTCACTGCCTGTACTCTCAGCGCCATTCAGATGTTCCTCGTAGTGCTGCTTCCACCTTTCGATCACCACACGTTCGTCCGTCAAGATACTCCCATCCTTATCCCGGCACATTTCGGCTCGCGGCACGAAGCCTTTGCGGGATGCGTTGAGCTTCTGATAGAACTTGCGTGTATCTTGAGAACGGCACAGCTGCTCCATCTCCTCGCACTCCGCTTCTTCCAGGCGGCGTTTCTTCTCCTGAAAAGGCGGGTCTGCTGTCTCCGCTTCCGTCTATAACGTTCCACGTTCTGCCGGGTACCTTGCTGCAGCGCGACCGCCCGCGCTGCGTCCTTCTCCTCCAGAATCTGTCTGCACTCTTCGTCGAACCAATCGTTCCGTCGACTTCGACCCATATACCCGACGTTGTTCTCCGCTGCGTCGTTAATGGCTGCTTTGACTGTATTCCAGCAGTCCTCAAGAGGGGCCCCATCGAGCTCACCCTCTTCCGGCAACGCTGCCTCGAGATGCTGCGCGTATGCAGTGGCGACATCAGGTTGCTTCAGTCGCTCTAGGTCGTACCGCGGCGGTCGTCGGTACCGAACATTGTTGATGACGGATAGTTTTGGGCGCAGTTTAACCATCACCAGATAGTGGTCAGAGTCGATGTTAGCGCCACGATATGTCCTGACGTCGATAATGTCGGAGAAGTGCCGTCCATCAATCAGAACGTGGTCGATTTGTGATTCTGTCTGCAGTGGCGATCTCCAGGTGTACCGATACGGGAGGCTGTGTTGGAAGTAGGTGCTGCGAATGGCCATATTCTTGGGGGATCTTTAACGCGTAAAGCATCCCCACAAAACCCGCTTCTTGCATGAGAAATAAGTGGTGAACGCATGGTTGTTTAATTACCGTAGTGCGTTAATCCACAATCTCAAATAACTAATATTGAATTGTAATGAAAATGTGAGCTTAGAGTAATATTTTGGTTTTATGCAGGTTTTATAACACTCTTGTTGAGTAAATTATGGTCGTCAAGAGCGTTATAAAACTAAGAATGTTGTTCTGAAGAAATGTATTACATTTACATATAATTGAATTTGTAGTTGTTTTTATGTGTTGAAGCATTTTACACCATTCTCCCCCAACTCGTCCTTTGCCCGCCATTCCATTATGTGAATTGAGCCGGCTGAACTCGGCGGCGGTTGTTGTCGCCGCTGCGCTGGCTGCACTGACTGCTGGCTGGTGCAATAAACAGCAAGGTGTTGTCGGGGTTTTATTTTCTTTTGATTCCGGCCAGGTATAGTCCACCGGGTCTAACGAGTTTGAGATATTGCTTAATATGCTCGTTTCCCACGGGAAATGCACTCAACTTATTCGAGAAATGAACGCCCGGAGTGCCTTGAAGCGAACCGTGGGGAAATTTCTATTCAAATATGTGACACATGATGTATTATGACTGACAAAGATAACATGATTAACGAGTTTAAATATGACTATATAAACCGTTTGAGCTGCAAATTTGTAGTCTTAATTTGATTTGATTATAATCAAACTGCTTCAATTAAATTTGATTAATATCCGTGATACTTTGCTAGCTAAGGAGAAAAGGGTTGAGTTTTAATCATATTCGACTTACTTAAGTCTTGGATTGTAATAACAAGAAACAAGAACGTAATCATTTATCCTTACATTTGAATTATTTCAAATTAGTTTTTAGCGAAACCTTAGATGTTTCAATCAGATAGATATATACTGGCTTAATCTTTTAGAAAACTATTCTTCCACAGTCATTTATTTAATTAATATCAGACTAAAGCCAGAGTTGCTTGTATAGTGCATAAAAGTCTTCTCCAATCAGCTCGGTCCATTGCTACACGTCGCCAACCTCACAGTCGGCGGAGGGTCCGCAAATCGTCCTCCACTTGATCGATCCACCTTGCTCGCTGTGCCCCTCGCCTTCTTGTTCCCATCGGATCGTTGTCGAGAACTATTTTCACCGAATTTTTGTCCGACATTCTAGCCGGGTACGTGGCCCTCCGCAGTCTTCCAATTTACACATTGTGAATGATGGATGGTTCTCCCAACATTTGATGCAACTCGTGGATCATTCGCCTCCTTCACGTATACCGTCCGCCATCTGCAACTAGTGGCCAAAAATAGAAGAATTAACTTGCTTAGAATGATGTGTCTTGTATACCATTTGATAGCCAGCTAGCTCAAACATAGATTCTCTAAATTTCAGCCCTCTGTGATGAAAGTTCATAGCGCCACAGACATCAGTCTTAGGAAAATTGTGAAAATTGTAGAAAAAATACATTTCAAACAAATGCAATTTTCTCAGCCAATAACTGTCCAATTTTGCAAAATAATATATTGTTGGAAAGATAATTGTCTAAACTTTGAAGAGGGTACGTTATTGAGGTTGCACTAGTAAAAATGGGGAATTATTGGAAAAATGTCTTTTTTGCCTAAGTTGGACTATATCTAACAAGCACGGCCGAGCAGTCTCAAGAGACCACCACCACAGTTTAGTTTGGGGTCTATACTATCTGCGAGACAAGAATCCAGCTGCGGATGAGAGTCATTTTGACACAAGGTCGAAAAAATTGATTTTTTTTATTAATTACGATTATCGATTCTGCGAGCATAAACCAAAAAAATCATACAAATTAAACACAGCTTGAAAGGTGGAACTGTTAAATGTGAAATTAAGTCTTAAAAATATAACACACTCGAAAATTATCATTCTATATAAAAACTGTATCTATCCAACTGGCCAAAAAAGTTTTTAATGTTTTCACGATAACTTTGTTTATATATTCCCAAAGTTTATATATTCATCGGAAAAATTCTCCCTATCCTTTAACCCTTTGGCTATCTTGACGTTTACCTTCGCAGTCGAGCCTGCGAGCGTAAGACCACCGCGGTATTCTAGAAAAAGATATCCGCGACAATATATTGTGCAATGGTTATTTAATCGAAAAGAAATCTGAAAAGAATTGTTTATGATAATATGGAGCATCGTATTACTTTTTCTTCCAAAAGAATCTCAAATAGTCAAGAGTGCTTTTTGAGTATTTATTACATATTTCCTACAGGATGGAAATTTAAAAGTGAAATATTACGAAGGATTTAGAGTCCAAATATCTTGATTAAAAAACTCGTTACTGAAAAAATGTACGAAGCATTCAAAGTACGAGTTGATCAACCCAGGGCAGACGGAGCAGGCCAGCACAACAGGAAACGTGTGTCGAAAAGCATTTTCAATTCCTGAATTACTTTCCAAAGTTTTGGACATCGACGAAGAACTTATTGTTAGATTTCGTAATATTTTAATAGTAATCAATTGCCAAGATCCGATCAAAAAATTGATGACTTTTGTAAAGAAACATATCGGCAGTATATTAATTTGTATGATTAATATAAAATCCCAGCAACAGTGCATAAAGTACTCGCTCACGCTGGAAGCATAATATAATCCATTCGCTGGCTTCTCTTAGCATGTTAGCTGAAGAAGCAGCAGAGTGCCAACTTAAACTACTAAAAAATGTCGTACCACGAGTCACGAGTTGATAATCTACATGACGTTTTTATTCGAGCTATGAACTTATCTGATCCTTTGATAAGTTTAATAAGTCTAGGTAGTAGAATACGAAAGAATGTATCACTTGAATATTCAGATTCACTTTTATTATTCGAAGATCTTGACAGCTCTGAAAATTTGAACGCTGAAGGCAATGCACTAGACAAACTAATGGACGATGTTGAACAACTGGATGATGATTTTGCTTTTGATGAAATTGTAGAAAATGAATAGAATTGCTTATGAATTTGATTTAGTTAATAAATACAATTGTTATGACAATTTATCAGTGGAAATTATGTTTTCATTCATTTGTTTTGTATTCATCTAAACAAATAACACCAAATCAACAATTTGACGCCACAATACACAGATCGAGGTCACATCTCTCCACCCACGGTTGCGCCCCACGCTCAGCAAGTTTTATTTTGTAGTATATTCATCCTTGTAGTATAAACAATAGAGACAAATCATCAACTCAGTTTAAGTTATTGTAATGTGTCCTGTAATAATAATGGAAACATATTAAAGAATAATCCTTTCAACTAGTTTGAATAATTTATAATGTACGGAAAAAAATATTTCCAGGAGGAGGGGGGGTAGATAAGTGTGTGTGTGGGGGAGTGTGAGGTTTGGTAGGCAAATAATTCTTCACCAAAATACCTGATTGATAAAACAATTTCATTATACAATATATTTTAAATAATGAAGGGGGGTCAGATCTTAGCTAGGAGGGAGGGGGCTTCCACCTCTCCTATTTAATTTTAGACACAGCAACCATATTCTAGTTTTAATTTGCATTTGAACTGTTCCTAACATTAAAAACAAACGTTTAAGTTTATTGTTCAGGAATACGTAGCTCATTACTGGGTTAAATACTAGTTACACCTTCCGGATGCGATGAAAATACATAGATATGACTAATTTTATGTTGAACTTACTAGAATACTATCAGAAAATGCGGAAAAACCAAAACAATATTTTTGGCCACCACTTTGTATGGAGCCGCCCCATAGTGCATAGGTGGTACGCAGCACTTCCCGAGCAGCACACATGTTGCATACTGTTGTGCTGCTAGGGTTTCCTTTCGAAAACTTCCAGTGCGCGTAGCTCCTCCACGAGCATCGTCCAGGTCTCGTGTCCGTAGAGAACTACCGGTCTAATAAGCGTTTTGTAGATAGTCAGTTTGGTACGGCTGCGAACTCTATTCGATCGAAGCGTTTTGCGAAGTCCAAAGAACGTACGATTTCCTGTCATGATGCGTCTCCGAATTTCTCTGATGGTATCGTTAACGGCAGTCACTGGTGAGCCCAAGTATACGAATTCTTCAACCACCTCGATTTCGTCACCACCAATACAAACTCGTGGTGGGTGCTTTACTTTGTCCTCTCTTGAGCCTCTTCCTACCATGCACTTCGACGTAGTTGCTCTATCTCTTCACGGTATCGATCTTCTTGCTGGTACTTTTTCCTCCGAAAAATCGATTTTTATCTGTTCCGCGTTCGTTTGTATCGTGCCTCGTTCGCCCTCGTGTCGTGTTGCAGCAATCTCACCCATGCTGCATACTTTTTTTTTTATTCCTTTATTTATTTGTTAGGCACTCTGTGTTACTTAACCGCTACTGTGCCGAGATCTACTGTGGTATGCTGCTCTACAGAATCCACACAGAATCTATTTTTAGATTTCCATTACCATTATTGTTGTTGTTGCCAGTCCATCTCATCGTGAGTCCATTGTATCCGTTTGTCCATGTCGTGTATTCAATGATCGTTGCATTGTTGGGTTGCCATTAATCCGGGTAACGTTGGAGGAATGCCTCCGAGAAGAACAAGTTGTCAGTCGTCATCAGGCAGCCGTGACGGTAAGGCGCGTACCCCAAACGCCACCGTATGGGCTGTGGATCTGGCGACTGACGAGGGTTTGGTGGAGGGGCTGGGAATCGAACCCATGACCATTCGCTTGTAAGGCGAACGTGTAGCCAACTACGCTACGGGACCCCCCTAGATGCTGCATTCTTATTTTCAACAAACTGTTCACATTTTCCGTCATACCAGTCGTTTCTTTGATCCGGTTGCGGTTGCGGTGCTTCCAATGGCGGATCGAATATTTCTCCAGCCATCTTCAAGAGACGCTGCGCCTAGCTGCTCTTCCGTTGGAAGTGTCACTTTCAGCTGCTGCGCGTAGTCTTGGGCTAGTCTACCGTCTTGTAACCGCTCAATATTTTGCCGCGGTGGACGACTCCGACGCGTGGTGTACACTGCCGAGAGTTTTGAACGCATACATATTGCTACGAGGTAGTTTTCGGATTCAATATTCGCACTGCGGTAAGTGCCTTCGTTCGTGATATCGGAGAAGAATTTACCGTCGATTAGAACGTGGTCGATTTGGGTTTCCATTTCTTGATTAGGTGATTTCCATGTGGTCTTATGGATATTCTTGCGGGGGAAGAAAGTGCTTCGGACCATCATTCCGCGGGAGGCTGCAAAGTTTATTTATTCGTTCGATACGGTATACAGACTATCTGGTCCGATGACCGGTGTATACATTTCCTACCTTCCTACCTGAGCGTTCATGTCACCGAGGACGATTTTGACGTCCCGCAGTGGGCATCTATCGTATGTCTGCTCCAGCTGTGCATAGAACGCTTCTTCGTCGTCGGGTCTACCTTCGCGTGGGCAATGCACGTTGATAATGCTATAGTTGAATAAACGGCCTGTTATCCTCAGCTTGCACATCCTTACGTTGATTGGCTGCCACCCAATCACGCGTTGGCGCATCTTTCCCAAAACTATGAAGCCGGTACCCAGCTTGTTGGTGGTGCCACAGCTTTGGTAGAAGGTAGCCGCTCGATGCCCGCTTTTCCACACATTGTATCCTGTCCAGCATCATAGATTATCCTGACGCAACCTGCAAAGCCTAGCGACTCGTAGTGCCATGTTCCAAGCTTCCAATCCTGATCCTTTATACGTCGTCCAGGTCGTTGCCGATTGTATCGAGTCGTAGGTATTCTTCTATGTCGTACGTAACGGTTGTTTTTAAATGCGGCTTATTGGGCCTGCGCAAACCTCCTGTCTCGTCGGAGGACCGTCGGTCAGGTCTGTTTATTGTTCCACCTAACACTAAAACTTGGGCTTGTGCGTTTTGACCCCTTTGACAACGCTTCTGATTTTTATTGTCTTCCAGAAATGTCTAAGGACCGTAGCGATTCACAGCGAACTAACGGGAAATCGCATGGACATCAACATCAACTTTTTTGGAGAGTTCAGAACTACTTGCGGACCAGATATCATGCGGGCTTAGAATTTTTTGTAATTACTCAAATTTCAAGACATCCTTTCTGGTTTCTCCCTTTTTCTTCACGAGAATTCTTCACTCTAATTAACTTTGAAACTGCTAAATTTTTAAATGATATTTTGGTATAGTTAGAAAACAGCTAATTGTTAAGGGTATGCGATTTTCCTAAGAAAACGAAACGAAACGAAATTTAAAATGTCTATGTTGATTCGAAACGAATCGAAACGAATCGAAGCGAAATATAGATTTACTTTCGAGATTTCGAAACGATACGAAATCAAGGTCCATTGAATTCAAAATTTTACGAAACGAAACGAAATTTTAATTTTTTTTCCCGCGGATTTTGTTTTGTTTGTTTTACATCCCGGGCAGAAGCCATGAACAGAATAACAAAACATGATATGGACTTGATTGATATAAGAGATAAAAGAACAGGCAACAATATCAAAATTTTTCACCGAAATATCATTTAAATATCAAGATATGCTATGGATAAGAACAAACTAATGGCACTTGATATCGATCACTTATTACAAATAACATATCTTGATATCCTCATGATATTTTAGTGCAAAATATTGATATTGTCGTCTGATCTTTTATCTCTTATGTCAATCATGTCCATATCTCATTTTGCTATCTTATCAACATTTGATAATATTGAGCTATTTTCGTCTACTCGGGATTATATACGCAATTCTAATTTAACTTTTTCGAAATAAAATATCTGTTTGGCAACCAATAGAGCTATAATTACAGAAGAAGCAGTCTATGATAAATTGCCGCGTTCCCGTTTATATACTATTGGCGATAAGGCCAGCGTTTGTGTCGCTTTCAAATGAATTCATCGTGGAGCGAGTGGTCTTGAGATTGATCATTTTTTAATCAATTCAGTTTTATATCAGTGAGTATGTAAAAATATAGAAATTGTAGTATGTTTGTCCTTGTATATGTGTGTGCATATGAGACATGCAAAAAGCTTACGACTCCGCAATGTTCCTTACATATTGTACAAATAGTAAAAAATAGCGTAGCTTAACATGATTAATTGTACACATCGTAGTTGCTAATTATGATTGGCCGAGAAACAGCGAATATGCATAGCTTACCAATTGAATAATCTACTTGGGATAAAAAAAATCTCATTGTACTTGCTTCGGAGCTTACAATTCATGACCAATAACGATGCTGGTCACGTCCTTACAGTCAATTTAGGATTAGGAGAGGAAGATTAGTTTCCCGTGCACATGAAGCACAACAACTTATGTGTTTCATACTCGGACTTATATAAAATCGAATTTGATCACATTTGAGTTGCTGCATTACCAAATCGGGAATCGTTGGTTAGTTGAAAAGGTAATTCATGTGAAGCCACCTTGGTAAGCGACTAAACGAAGTTATTTTTAAAACCCGAAGACGAAAATCGTGTTTCAAATCAATCCGACACATAATCAATGTGCTTTGCTTAATAAGCCTCTACAACACGATCGATTCTGCACTACATAATTTTGTGCTCTTCGATGCAGACATTATTTTTTTAAATCTCGTATTCTCCCTCACTAGCTAGCATGACCAACATCAACACGATTGATAACAAACTGATTAAAAAAAATTTCTGCTCGCGAGGCAGGAAAGGAAGGAAAGGAACTCTCGCTTCATTGAATACCATTAGTCAATCTTATGATTCTCATAACAATGAGATATGAATCTTAATAGAGAGTATCATGATTGACGAATTTGAGAGGTAAAAAGAAGAAGACATGCGATGGTGAGAACAACAAAATCGTTCATGGCAAAGTATTATGGCGACGATTTTAAATTGTCTGCATAAAATTCTAAACGATTCATAATTAAAAACAAATCAAAAATTCTGATTTTTTTTTCGTGTAATGCACCTAAAATGTAGTTTTTTATTTTTCTCGCACTTCACATTGATTTGTTTTTAATTATGAATCGTTTAAAATTTTATAAAGACAATTTAAAATGGTCGCCATAATACTTTGCCATGAACGATTTTGTTGTTTCTCACCATCGCACGTCTTCTTCTTGTTATCTCTCGTATTCGTTAATAGATTTAATCATCATGGAAAAACTCAATACATAAATCAGAAAAGGAGAGGAAAAAATAAAGTCAAACTTGTCAAAGTCAAAGCAAGTATTTATTTCCATTAATTGATGAACAGGTACACATTTTTTAACATTATTAATATTTTTGCACGTAATTGATTTTTTAAATTTTTATTTGTACATTTTTCCGTAAAATTTAAATCCACGAGTTTTATTTAAAAATGTATTTCAATTGGCTCGTCAATTGGTATTAAATTTTAATTTTTATTAAAACTATCGTTTATGTTGTAAATTCAAGTTTTTCAATAATCACTTCACAATTTTCACTTTTCACAATTTGTTTAGTTTCATTTTTCACCATCTAGTTTTGGACTTTGGTAATTGATCTAGATAATCGATTTTTACAGCTAAAGTTATCATGTTCACTTAAAAGGTAACCTGTTAAAACACAAAACACAAAAGTCGCAAACATGTTGGGAAAAGCATTCCGACGGCATCAAATTTTGTCTGGCTGTGCAACAAACGTCTCGGGATGTATTCGGTGCTCGACAATCCACAACTATTCGTGCGTATATGTCCGGGTACGAATTCAGCTAGTTTAAAATAAATGTTTTTGTTGAGAAAATTTGTATTTGAGCATTATTTTTTACTTACCTTGTAACAAAATCTGTTGACAATATATTGTTTCACTATTACGCTGAATCATTCGAAAATTTTAATCAGCCGGTGGTAAATTAACGAAGCGAATCGCCATATTCCTTTTTTCAACTGCGACACGTCTTTAGAGTGTTTTTCACAATGAATAATAAATGAAATGCATAAGCGCTCTCTTATGATTGCCATACTTTTCTGTTCGCTGATTCATTCAACGTTATTCATAAGTGCTCTTATGGCAATCATGATGTTGTCATATGAAAAGCTGGTTGGTATCTTATGAAGTTTATTCGCAATCGTATACAATGCATAAGAGTCTTATGAAACCCGGAAAAAGCTAAAAAAAGTTCGTCCATAAGCTGATCTTATGAAAATCATGCGAGAATTTGTCCTCATAGTGAACACTGAGGAAAAAGCACCTATGACCGTCATAAGTTTTGCTTTTAAAATGGGGACATAAGAAATAATTATGATGTTCATAAGAGCGTCTTATGATTTGCAACCGCAATGAGAAGTATATTATTTTCATAATAATTCGCAATGTGGTTCATAAGATGCACTTATGAATCAGCATTGGGAATGGAACTCTCGCTTCATTCAATTCCATTAGTCTATCTTATGTTTTTCAAAACCATGAGATATGAATCTCAATGGACAAATTCGAGAGGCGAAAAGAAGAAGACATGCGATGGTGAGAAACAACAAAATCGTTCATGGCAAAGTACGGCGACGATTTTAAAATGCCTATTAAATTCAAAACGAAATGTAATTAAAAACTAATCAATGTAAAGTGCGAGAAAAATGAAAAGATACATTTAGAACAATTATTCTAAATTATGTATTTTTTCGTATTATGCACCTAAAAAAACTTTCCATTTTTCTCGCACATTGCATCGATTGGTTTTTAATTACCTTTTGTTCTGAATTTAATATAGGCATTTAAAAATCGTCGCCGTACTTTGCCATGAACGATTTTGTTGTTTCTCACCATCACATGTCTTCTTCTTTTTGTCTCTCGAATTCGTCAATAGGAGGATATAATATAATATAATTATCATAAAAAACAGGAAGTCAAAGTTTATTTCAAAAATTTATTTTTGTTGTTTATCAATATTGTTCACATACATAATTGATCTTCGGATTTTTATTTTTAACATTTATCTCTTTTATTCTTTTAATGTTTTAATACAAATACTAGAATATTTTAGTTTGGCAGTTATGAATAGTCACTTATTCCGTATGTTTTAATTTAAATATTCATTATCAATATTTAGCACATTGATTATTTCACCAAATATTTTATTGTTACATTTATTATATGCACCTGGAATTCACATTTTTAAAATTGAAAAAGTTTCACTAGAAAAGTAGATTTTAAAAACATTAAGTTTTAACGAGTCGTGATGAAAACCATTCCGGCGGCATCGAATTATCTGCAGCGAAGTTTACCAACCATGTATATTTCTGATGTTGACGTTCGAACAACATCAATCCGGAACAATCCGTGCATGCCCTGGGATGAGTGCACCTGGTTTGAAATAAATGTGTTTTGAGTAAAAGTGTTTTTGGGTAGTATATTTTCTTACCTTGTATTGTCGGCGTATAGCACCAACTTAGAATTCGGAAGTCGGGACTTCCGAACCGAAATTTCTTCCGAAGTTTTTTCTGTCAAACTAATTGATGCGTTGTTCAGCGCATCTTTAGGCGAATCCAGCACACTACTTCCGAAGTTGGGAAAGTTGCCCGTATCTGGAGAAAAATCCAACTTCGGTATAAAAAGCGTTCTAACTTTGTTCCGGATAGACAATAACGAAAATAAAATCACTTGGTCTGTTGACAATACTAAAGCACTACTTGAATGACAAATTAAAACATTATACTATTACTAAATATTAATTAGTCGGAGGTAAATCAGCGAGCAAGTCGTTTCAGATAGCCATATTCTTTTTTCAACTAACACTTTTCGGGAGGGTTTTTTTTCACAATGAATAATAAATGAAGTTCATAAGCGCTCTCTTATGATTATGTTTCGATTCATTCAACGTAATTCATAAGTGCTCTTATGGCAATCATAATGTTGCTATATGAAAAGCTGGTTGGTATCTTATGAAGTTTGTTCGCAATCGTATACAATGCATAAGAGTCTTATGAAAACAGGAAAAGCTAAAAAAAAAGTTCGTCCATTAGCTGATCTTATGAAAATCATGCGAGAATTTTTCCTCAGTGACTCTTAGGGAAATGAACATACGAAATACATAAGGCAAAAATTATGGATCTGGAATTGTTGAAACATAAGTCTCTTATGCTTTTCATCTTGAGCTCTTTAAATTTCATTATTGGGACGTATGTTGTTTATTCGTTGCATGTAGTGAATTTCATAAGACACCTTTTAGTATTTTGTTCAAAACTGATTTGAAGGAAATCATAAGGCATTCTATGAAAGACATGATGCTCATTTTAGTTACCCTAATCGGAAGGAAGGAGCTTACACTGAGGAAAAAGCACCTATGACCGTCATAAGTTTTGCTTTTGAAATGGGGACATAAGAAATAATTATGATGTTCATAAGAGCGTCTTATGATTTGCAACCGCAATGAGAAGTATATTATTTTCATAATAAATCGCAATGTGATTCATAAGATGCACTTATGAATCAGCATTGGGAATGGAACTCTCGCTTCATTCAATTCCATTAGTCTATCTTATGTTTTTCAAAACCATGAGATATGAATCTCAATGGACAAGTTCGAGAGGCGAAAAGAAGAAGATATGCGATAGTGAGAAACAACAAAATCGTTCATATGGCAAAGTACGGCGACTTTTAAAATGCCTATTAAATTCAAAATGAAATGTAATTAAAAACTAATCAATGTAAAGTGCGAGAAAAATGAAAAGATACATTCAGAACAATTATTCTAAATTATGTATTTTTTCGTATTATGCACCTAAAAAAACTTTCCATTTTTCTCGCACATTGCATCGATTGGTTTTCAATTGCCTTTTGTTCTGAATTTAGTATAGGCATTTAAAAATTGTCACCGTACTTTGCCATGAACGATTTTGTTGTTTCTCACCATCACATGTCTTCTTCTTTTTGTCTCTCGAATTCGTCAATAGGAGAATATAATATAATATTATTATCATAAAAAAAACAGGAAGTCAAAGTTTATTTCAAAAATTTATTTTTGTTGTTTACCAATATTTTTCACATACATAATTGATCTTCGGATTTTTATTTTTAACATTTATCTCTTTTATTCTTTTAATGTTTTAATACAAATACTAGAATATTTCAGTTTGGCAAAGTTATGAATAGTCACTTAACAATTTTTACTAATTTTCCTTTTTTTTTAATTTAAATATTCATTATCAATTTTTAGCACATTGATTATTTCACCAAATATTTTATTATTACATTTATTATATGCACTGGAATTCACATTTTTAAAATTGAAAAAGTTTCACTAGAAAAGTAGATTTTAAAAACATTAAGTTTTAACGAGTCGTGATGAAAACCATTCCGACGGCATCGAACTGCAGCGAAGTTTATCAACCATGTATATTTCTGATGTTGGCGTTCGAACAACATCAATCCGGAACAATCCGTGCATGCCCTGGGATGAGTGCACCTGGTTTGAAATAAATGTGTTTTTGAGTAAAAGTGTATTTGAGTATTATATTTTCTTACCTTGTATTGTCGGCGTATAGCACCAACTTAGAATTCGGAAGTCGGGACTTCCGAACCGAAATTTCTTCCGAAGTTTTTTCTGTCAAACTAATTGATGCGTTGTTCAGCGCATCTTTAGGCGAATCCAGCGCACTACTTCCGAAGTTGGGAAAGTTGCCCGTATCTGGAGAAAAATCCAACTTCGGTATAAAAAGCGTTCTAACTTTGTTCCGGATAGACAATAACGAAAATAAAATCACTTGGTCTGTTGACAATACTAAAGCACTACTTGAATGACACATTACAACATTATACTATTACTAAATATTAATTAGTCGGTGGTAAATCAGCGAGCAAGTCGTTTCAGATAGCCATATTCTTTTTTCAACTAACACTTTTCGGGAGGGTTTTTTCACAATGAATAATAAATGAAATTCATAAGCGCTCTCTTATGATTATGTTTCGATTCATTCAACGAAATTCATAAGTGCTCTTATGGCAATCATAATGTTGCTATATGAAAAGCTGGTTGGTATCTTATGAAGTTTGTTCGCAATCGTATACAATGCATAAGAGTCTTATGAAACCCGGAAAAGCTAAAAAAAAGTTCGTCCATAAGCTGATCTTATGAAAATCATGCGAGAATTTTTCTTCAGTGTAGGTCAAGAGAATCATGTTCTCACATATTGTAAAGTTTTCAAGTCGTGCGGTTGGGGTCTTGATAAAAGATTAAGTGTTCTCAAGTGTCAACGGTAAATAATATAAGTGTTGAACGATATAATAATAATTGCATCATGTGCAAAGGAACCTTTTATATTCGATTAAATTAAGTGATGCCACTTATTAATTCATACCTCCTCGATGTCTTCGATACAACCGAAATGCGAATTCGAAATTACTTGTATATGCATGACCATGAATGAACCAAATTTTTTAATATCTGACGTTTAACACGTGCTCATTATTCAAGAAAATTTTCAATGTACTCTATTTAGATATTCAGAAAGCAGCATTATGAACTGATTAATATATGCTATAACGAATTCATAAATCTGCATTATGAATTGATTAAGATGTTTCCTTAAAATTACGAAATTCATAAGGCGTGGTTATGGCCTCCAAATGCTACTTCCGTAATTCATAAGGCAGGGTTATGGATTTATTAGTGTCTAGCATAAAGGTTATTAGTGTCTAGCACAAAGCAAGACCATGCTGAGGGTGGCTGGGTTCGATTCCCGGTGTCGGTCTAGGCAATTTTCGGATTGGAAATTGTCTCGACTTCCTCGACGTTTTACGAATGCAAAAATGGTAACCTGGCTTAGAAACCTCACACACAGTTAATAACTGTGGAAGTACTTAAAGAAAACTAAGCTGCGAGGCGGCTCTGTCCCAGTGTGGGGATGTAATGCCAATAAGAAGAAGAAGAAGCATAATGCTTCATTGTAATTTCATAAATGTGCCTTAAGAAAATGATTTTTATGATTTGTATTGGCCATGAAATTATTTCATAATGAGTCCTTTTGAGTCCTTTTGAATTTTAAATCTAAAACTTGTGGCAAATTTCCAAAAGGCAGAATTATGATATTCGATAGTCAATTTGCCTGAGTATATGTTTCAACGATTTTCAACAATCTTGTAGATTCATAATTTTTGCCTTATGTAATTCGAATTTTCATTTGCCTGAGTGTAGCTACCGTTCCGTGACCAACACGATCGATTCTGCACTCATATTGTGCAAATAGTCAAATAATATCACAGAGTTTAAATTTAAATCTTGGGGGCTGTATGTACATTTCGAAGATTCGCCGAATATTGACTGTTGTGTGAAGTACCTTCAATCCTCTGAACTTTTTATTCTTACTTTTAGGTAAGATTATAACTTGAACGTAAAACTTTACATAGGACTTTTCTAACTCTTAAGCGGTGCTCACTCATGCGCTAAAACATGGTTTGAGGCCTAAGCGGAGGTGAAGAAATTGGCCTTTAATAAGAAAGAGGCGCTAAAAAAACTTCAGGCCATAGAAATCCACGCCACGACTTTGACGCTTCAACAAAATTATACTGATCTGATTTACATCCAATTAAATTTACACTCTAAGCCTGACGTTTTAAATAAGGTACACTGGGGGAAGTGGAAAAGGAAAAATCGATAGTGCATGTTTGAATCAGTGTAAAACCAGTTTAAATGATCTAAATGCGTTCAATCAAAATGGGCTATCAAAAACTGTCAATTTTGCACCAACTGTGGGGTAATTCGTACAATTTTGGTCGCTTGAAATTTATGGAAATAGATTTTAAAATTAGGAGTTGTTTTTCCACTTACCCTAGTGGGGTGGGGTAAGTGGAAAACCCATGTTACCTTGACCTTCAATAGTGACGAGTAGTTACATATATCTAAAATCATTACGATAATTGCTCTGAGTATCTTTTGTGGAATAATTTCATTACCTTAATGGAATAGATCCTCAAGGAATTCTCGTAATAGCTGGGGGAGGGTTGATTTTGCCTTCTCGAACACTTAGTATACGTAAAATCTATATGTTCGCCCCCAAAAATGAACTTTTTAAAGGAAAAATGGGACTCACAGGGTTATAAACTAATTAACTTAGTTTAACGGATTGAGATAATGTCTATATGTGCTTATTTTTTTATGTATGTGTGTGCGCAAAGCACGTACAATATTATCAGCTATTCTTAAGCACTTGTCCTTAATCAATTTGTTCGCAAAAAAATTCCATTCAACGGCGAAACTTGTTATGAATAAAAATTAATGTGAATTTTAGAATATATTTACCTATCAGTGCTATTTTTAACTTTCTTATATTTTTTTTCATATGTAGAACATGTGAATGGCATGATTACCGATAGGTGGATTAATCAGGCATTTTCTCATTTATATTAGTCCAATCACCACTGGAATCACAATGATAACAAAGAAAGAACATATCAAGATTCACAGCTATCGAAATAGACCCTGGAGGGAAGAAAAAAATTGCATAATTAGAACATTATCCACTTCCCCCGCAGTGTTTGATACCTGGGGTAAGTGTAAAATCAATTGGTGCATGGACAATTGATGCAATTAAGAATTGATTATATGAAAGCAAAAATCAACTTTTCGCGAAACCTAAAATTACAGTTCAAGCGTTAACCGTGTTAGTGTATGTATAATACAAATTTGATCATGGTATTAGTGTGAGCATTAAAGTACATTCTTGCCTAATGTTATGATGTGGAAAAAACTGTTAGGTATGTACAATTACAATTTTTCGAGTCGATTTTTAACACTTACCCCCTTTTTCCACTTCCCCCAGTGTACCTTATTGAAGCGAATCACTTAAGGGTATGCAAACCAAGTTCATATCGATAAAGCATATTCATGTGATACGATAACACCTTTGTTCTTCTCCAAAACAAGCAAAGCATTATTCAAGCATAATTTTTCACAAGGACGTATGTAACAAAAGTAAACAAAACGAGGTTTTTAATACAACATGACAATCACACACGACTTTATATAATACGCGCGATTTGACTGATTTTAGATCTTAAGGTGAAGGTGGGTTTAGTACCAAAACAAAGCTTTGAAAGTATTGGTACAATAAAAACTGTCATATACTGTAGTAGTATTGGTGTCGTATTTATAAAATAACAAAGAATATTAGTAGGGTGGTTCAAAAACGCCCCAGCTCCACCACGCTCACTCAATTCCGTCCCATGCTCCGAGTGTACTCAAAAAACCGATTTGAACAAAAACTGGTTGAGCGCAAGCCGGTTCAAGTTTGTATGAAAACTAGTATGGGAAACTAAACCTTTTATTACACTGGCTACAGCGCCTCCCCTCCAAATGCTGGCGAAAAGAGAAACCACATAGCTGAAAGCAACGTTCCAGAGACTTCACTGAACGAAAGCCGCACCGCAGGAAAGATCCATTGATTAAGTAACGCAAATATAGCATTTTATACCCCACTCACCCTTATGTCACACTTTTTGTATGAAGCATCTGCCCCTGGTGCGATTGTGTAGACTAGACTAGACTAAAAGTATCTGCCCCTGATGCGACAGATATCACAGACAAATTCTGGGTATTTTGTTGAATTGCACGTTTCACTGATGCCTTCTGAGAAGCCTAATTATCATGCGAAAGATTCGCAACCTCGATTAAAATCGACTCCCAACCAGTGATGGGAAATGTCAAAAAAATGTCATGGGGTTGCTATTACTAATTTGCTAATAACTTTTTTCAAAAGTTATTTACAATTCAGATTTTTTGGTTAACATGTAATGCTTAAAGGAAGCTACAACTTTGCCGAACAGACCATTGCTCTAAGTACAAAGTCTGAGGCATGATAAGGAAATTAAAAAAATGTCACGGAATGTCATGACATTAATGTCATTTGACCCTAATTGGGCTCTCACGCCGTCAATTTCAGATTTAGAGCAATGACCTATTAGAAAACGTTTTAGTATCCTTTAAGGGCTACATGTTTATATAAAACATACAAATGTGAATAACTTATGAAAAAAGTTATTAACAAATTAGTCCCATGACATCGATATGACATTTCCCGTCACTGCTCCCAACTATTGGAACGATCATTCAATATGGATTGTCTATGGAGTTGAAGCTCTTGAATATTTCATCCAGTCATATGATCTCCCCCCTCGCTAGCGCCAAATGACGGAGTGCCAGAATCAGAATAATGTTAAATTCAACCTCGCGATATCAACTGTCGCCATATCAAGATCCTATAACAAACCTGAAACGACTTGTGCACGGTAAGCCTCTATTCAAACCAGCCCAAACCATTGGATGACACTCAAATTATAAATCATAATCGACTGAGCGTGGCGGAGCAAAATTATTTTTTGAACCACCCTACTTATTAGTTTGCTGCTGCCGGTGCCGGTGCACCGCGGTGTTTACATTCGCTCCGCGATCAGTTTTTAATCGTTTTTTTTTCGGGCAAAAATAGCAGTTTATATTTAGTTTCCGGTTTAAACAAGTGACAGATTTCGAAAAGTGATGTTTAATTTGCATTCCATCAACATTTAGGGCTGCTCATGTGCGGAGAAGTGTCATATTGACTGCCATCGTGATACTCTACCAACTATGTCCTTAAAATTCTTTAATTTAATCTTTTTAAGAATCGACGTATGTAGAATTTTCTATTTTTGAAGTCTCACTGTTACTTATGTTGCATTAATATATGGGAACTAAGAGCGACCTATGTACCAAAAAAGCAAAACAAAACAAAACTGCAGTTGCGTCAATCGTGCACTATGGAAAACCGACCAATGTACAGCGACGTATGTACAGCATACCGGTGTATGTATAATTTTATCGTTTTTCACAGGGAATGTGAATTAGCTGAGCTATGATGTGAAGCACGCTTATTAAGTGCCATGTATTGATGCATGCCAGCGGAAAAAATATTGAAAAAAGATTTAGTTTTAAAACAGTTTTATGAAAAGTTTTGCCAACTTTCTGCAAAGGATTTCTCGAATCCTCCTAATTGTTACATACGTCGTTATGAAAAATTATGCTTGAATAGTAAAAATTGATTTTACTTAATTTTTGACGTTCTTTGCACCCGTTGTCGCACTAGTGTTCCCAATTGGGCAAATCCCATAATAAAACAATGGGATTTGCCAAATCTCGGGAAGACGATAATAACTTGTTTGAAATAAGAGTAAAAATAACACGCAAAAATAACAAAATTTGCACCGAAATATAATAAAAATATCAGGTTTTACCATTAACAAGAACTTATCAATATCTTGAGCTATTAGTTTGTTTTTGTTAATAGCAAAACCTGATATTTTTATAATATTTCGGTGCAAATTTTTGTAATTTTTGCTTGTTATTTTTACTCTTATTTCAAACAAGTTAATATCATGTTTTGTTATCAATATCGCGTTTTCTACTCGGGATAAGGAACCAAATTAAAAATAGTGGCACAACTGGTGCATGCGGTGCAACGGGGCAGCAGGGACTATGTCCAAGGGCTTGACGATCCCTCCCCAGGCCATCTGCGAGTTGTGGCGCCTGCCTAGGATGTGGTGGGGTTTGACAGTGGGCCCTGTTAAGCCTCTATAAACGCTGCATGTATCCGCAAGTAGGCTCCGCCAAAGCGACCGTGTGCCGCTCAAAGCGCACAAGCCCAAGTCCTGGTGTTAGGTGGGACGCTAAACAGCCCTGACACGACTGCCCTCCGACGAGACAGGAGGTTTGCGCAGGCCCAATAAGCCGCCTTTAAAAACAACTATTACGAACGACATAGAAGATAATACGACTCGATACAATCGGCAACGACCTAGGCGACGAATAAAGGATCACGATTGGAAGCTTGGAACATGGAACTGCAAGTCGCTAGGCTTCGCAGGTTGCGATAGGATAATCTACGATGAATTACATCCCCGCAACTTCGATGTCGTAGCGCTGCAGGAAATCTGCTGGACAGGACAGAAAGTGTGGAAAAGCGGGCATCGAGCGGCTACCTTCTACCAAAGCTGTGGCACCACCAACGAGCTGGGAACCGGCTTCATAGTGCTAGGAAAGATGCGCCAACGCGTGATTGGGTGGCAGCCAATCAACGCAAGGATGTGCAAGCTGAGGAGTAAAGGCCGTTTCTTCAACTATAGCATCATCAACGTGCACTGCCCACACGAAGGGAGATCCGACGACGAGAAAGAAGCGTTCTATGCGCAGCTGGAGCAGACATACGATGGATGCCCACTGCGGGACGTCAAAATCGTCATCGGTGACATGAACGCTCAGGTAGGAAGGAAGGAAATGTATAGACCGGTCATCGGACCGGATAGTCTGCATACCGTATCGAACGACAACGGCCAACGATGCATAAACTTTGCAGCCTCCCGCGGAATGGTAGTCCGAAGCACTTTCTTCCCCGTAAGAATATCCACAAGGCCACATGGAAATCACCTAATCAAGTAACGGAAAACCAAATCGACCACGTTCTAATCGACGGTAAATTCTTCTCCGACATCACGAACGTACGCACTTACCGCAGTGCGAATATTGAATCCGACCACTACCTCGTCGCAGTATGTCTGCGCTCAAAACTCTCGACGGTGATCAACACGCGTCTGAGTCGTCCGCCGCGGCTTAACATTGGGCGGCTACAAGACGGTAGACTAGCCCAAGACTACGCGCAGCAGCTGGAAGTGGCTCTCCCAACGGAAGAGCAGCTAGGCGCAGCATCTCTTGAAGATGGCTGGAGAGATATTCGATCCGCCATTGGAAGCACCGCAACCGCTGCACTAGGCACGGTGGCTCCGGATCAGAGAAACGACTGGTATGACGGCGAATGTGAGCAGTTAGTTGAGGAGAAGAATGCAGCATGGGCGAGATTGCTGCAACACCGCACGAGGGCGAACGAGGCACGATACAAACGGGCGCGGAACAGACAAAACTCGATTTTCCGGAGGAAAAAGCGCCAGCAGGAAGATCGAGACCGTGAAGAGACGGAGGAACTGTACCGCGCTAATAACGCACGAAAGTTCTATGAGAAGTTAAACCGTTCACGTAAGGGCCACGTGCCACAGCCTGATATGTGTAAGGACATAAACGGTAACCTTCTTACAAATGAGCGTGAGGTGATCCAAAGGTGGCGGCAGCACTGCGAAGAGCACCTGAATGGCGATTTGGCAGACAACGGTGGCGGTATGGTAATGAACCTAGGAGCACGCGCGCAGGACATGCGACTTCCGGCTCCGAATCTCCAGGAAATCCAGGAGGAGATCGGCCGGCTGAAAAACAACAAAGCCCCTGGAGTTGACCAACTACCAGGAGAGCTGTTTAAACACGGTGGTGAAGCACTGGCTAGAGCGCTGCACTGGGTGATTACCAAGGTTTGGGAGGATGAGGTTCTGCCGCAGGAGTGGATGGAAGGTGTCGTGTGTCCCATCTACAAAAGGGCGATAAGCTGGATTGTAGCAACTACCGCGCAATCACATTGCTGAACGCCGCCTACAAGGTACTCTCCCAAATTTTATGCCGTCGACTAACACCAATTGCAAAGGAGTTCGTGGGGCAGTACCAGGCGGGATTTATGGGTGAACGCTCTACCACAGACCAGGTGTTCGCCATACGTCAGGTATTGCAGAAATGCCGCGAATACAACGTGCCCACACATCATCTATTTATCGACTTCAAAGCCGCATATGATACAATCGATCGGGACCAGCTATGGCAGCTAATGCACGAAAACGGATTTCCGGATAAACTGATACGGTTGATCAAGGCGACGATGGATCGGGTGATGTGCGTAGTTCGAGTTTCAGGGCATTCTCGAGTCCCTTCGAAACCCGTAGAGGGTTACGGCAAGGTGATGGTCTTTCGTGTCTGCTATTCAACATCGCTTTGGAGGGAGTAATACGAAGGGCAGGGATTGACACGAGTGGTACGATTTTCACGAAGTCCGTCCAGTTATTTGGTTTCGCCGACGACATTGATATCATGGCACGTAATTTTGAGAGGATGGAGGAAGCCTACATCAGACTGAAAAGCGAAGCTAAACGGATTGGACTAGTCATCAACACGTCGAAGATGAAGTACATGATAGGAAGAGGCTCAAGAGAGGTCAATGTGAGCCACCCACCACGAGTTTGTATCGGTGGTGACGAAATCGAGGTGGTTGAAGAATTCGTGTACTTGGGCTCACTGGTGACCGCCGATAACGATACCAGCAGAGAAATTCGGAGACGCATAGTGGCTGGAAATCGTACGTACTTTGGACTCCGCAAGACGCTCCGATCGAATAGAGTTCGCCGCCGTACCAAACTGACTATCTACAAAACGCTTATAAGACCGGTAGTTCTCTACGGACACGAGACCTGGACGATGCTCGTGGAGGACCAACGCGCACTGGGAGTTTTCGAAAGGAAAGTGATGCGTACCAGATGGCGCACGGTACGTGGAGGAGGCGAATGAACCACGAGTTGCATCAGCTGTTGGGAGATCCATCCATTGTTCACACTGCGAAAATCGGAAGATTGCGGTGGGCCGGGCACATAGCCAGAATGTCGGACAGTAATCCGGTGAAAATGGTTCTCGACAACGATCCGACGGGAACAAGAAGGCGAGGTGCACAGCGGGCAAGGTGGATCGATCAGGTGGAGGACGACTTGCGGACCCTCCGCAGACTGCGTGGTTGGCGAAGTGCAGCCATGAACCGAGCTGAATGGAGAAGTCTTTTATGTGCAGCACAGGCCACTCCGGCCTTAGTCTGAAAATAAATAAATGGTGCATGCGTTAATCATTTTCGAGGATATTAACAAATTTTACAATGGTTTTCATAGCTGTTCTAAAGAGCAGGAAGTTAAACCTTTCCCTTGATATATAAAGTACCCACATGCCTTTTACTTATTTATAAAAAAATAGTTGTTCTTATGTATAGTTGTTGTACCCTATATAAAAATATAGAAATTGTTCGATTTTTGGTTTCAAATTTCATTAAAAACCTAATTTCACCTGAATTTTCTTTAATTTTTAGTGATTTTTTTCATGGGGTTAACTCATAGTTTCATTGATGCTAAAGGTCGTAATCGAGTAAAAAAAGAACTGGGTGTAATCTACCTTGGATAAAAAAGTTATTCACTTGCTTAGGAGTTTCCAATTCATGACCAATAATGATGCCGGTCATGTGCATACAGTCAATTTATCAAGCGGTGCTTACCCATTTCCCTCAACCTGGTTTGAGGCCGAAGTGGAGGTGAAGAAATCGGTTATTAATAAGAGGCGCTGAAAAATAACTTCAAAAGGGCCTTTGGAATGCACGACACGACTTTGCATCTTTGACAAAGTTATACTGATCTGATACATTTACACAAATAGTATAAAATAGTTAAAGATACTTTTCGTTTTCTGTTAGATATTTCTAAGACGTTTTATATAGAAAAAAAATACGTATTTGTCGACACAGAACGGGGTTATGTAGTAAGCATCTCGAATAGCTATGCGAGCAAAGGCGAAAGATTGCCAATCCGGAGATGGCGAGCTCGATTCTCGGTCTGGTCAAAGATGTTTTCGGGTTGGAAACTTTCTCGACACCCTGGACATAGTGCATCCATTGTCTTGCCACACAAGATACATACTCATGCAATGGCGGACATAGAAATGTTTCCAATTAATAACTTAGGAAGTGCTAATAGAATACTAAGTTGAAAAGCAGATCAAGTTCCAGTTGGAATGTACAACCATTGAAGAAGATGAAGTAAGCGGTAATAGAAAAAAAATGTATAACATGAAATTTTGAAAATAGTTTTATGATTTAATTCAGTGTCGGCGCAGCCAAAATTTTTGATAATATAAAGTATGGTGTAAGTTTAAATTTGTTTCGAAATTCCGCGGAATTCCGTTAAATTTCGCGAGAAGCCGAATTTTTCTAGCGAAATTTTTGTTATTTTACGAAACGAAACGAAATGAAGAAATCAGATTTCTCCATTCTTAAATTCCGCGAAATTCCGCGGAATTTCGTTTCGAACCACCTGAAGATCGGGTAACCAACCCCGGTGGGAACTATGGTCATATGCTGACAGGGAAGAGGGGGGGGGGGTTGCTTCTCTTCGGAGGTGCAAATCTTATTGAGCGTCTGTTCTCCATGTCAGGATCGGCTCACAACAGCGTCTGTTCTCCATGTTAGGGGCGGCTGATCATCGTCCGAGTGCCAGCGAGGGACTCTAAGTGAAACTGTGCACCATGGTCCACCGGAAATAAGGAGGAATGGTCCTCCGGAAATTTAGGGGGTTTGGTGTCAGGCCCTGCAAGCCAGCCTTTAAAAAATCATAAGCAACGAACAATCAACAAGAGAGTACGGACCGGAACCATCGGCGAAGACCACTGCGACGAAAAGGGACTAGCGATTGGAAACTCGGTTCGTGGAACTGCAAATCTCTCAACTTCATCGGGAGCACACGCATACTCGCCGATGTGCTCAAGGACCGTGGATTCGGCATCGTAGCGCTGCAGGAGGTTTGTTGGAAGGGATCAATGGTGCGAACGTTTAGAGGTAATCATACCATCTACCAGAGCTGCGGCAACACACACGAGCTGGGAACAGCTTTCATAGTGATGGGCGATATGCAAAGGCGCGTGATCGGGTGGTGGCCGATCAATGAAAGAATGTGCAGGTTGAGGATCAAAGGCCGGTTCTTCAACTTCAGCATAATCAACGTCCATAGCCCACACTCCGGAAGCACTGATGATGATAAGGACGCATTCTACGCGCAGCTGGAACGTGAGTACGACATCTGCCCAAGCCACGACGTCAAAATCATCATAGGAGATTTGAACGCTCAGGTTGGCCAAGAGGAGGAGTTTAGACCGACTATTGGAAAGTTCAGCGCTCACCGGCTGACGAACGAAAACGGCCTACGACTAATTGATTTCGCCGCCTCCAAGAATATGGCCATTCGTAGCACCTACTTCCAACACAGCCTCCCGTATCGGTACACCTGGAGATCACCACTGCAGACAGAATCACAAATCGACCACGTTCTGATTGATGGACGGCACTTCTCCGACATTATCGACGTCAGGACATATCGTGGCGCTAACATCGACTCTGACCACTATCTGGTGATGGTTAAACTGCGCCCAAAACTATCCGTCATCAACAATGTTCGGTACCGACGACCGCCGCGGTACGACCTAGAGCGACTGAAGCAACCTGATGTCGCCACTGCATACGCGCAGCATCTCGAGGCAGCGTTGCCGGAAGAGGGTGAGCTCGATGGGACCCCTCTTGAGGACTGCTGGGGTACAGTTAAAGCAGCCATTAACGACGCAGCGGAGAACAACGTCGGGTATATGGGTCGAAGTCGACGGAACGATTGGTTCGACGAAGAGTGCAGACAGATTCTGGAGGAGAAGAACGCAGCGCGGGCGGTCGCGCTGCAGCAAGGTACCCGGCAGAACGTGGAACGTTATAGACGGAAGCGGAGACAGCAGACCCGCCTTTTTCAGGAGAAGAAACGCCGCCTGGAAGAAGCGGAGTGCGAGGAGATGGAACAGCTGTGCCGTTCTCAAGATACACGCAAGTTCTATCAGAAGCTCAACGCATCCCGCAAAGGCTTCGTGCCGCGAGCCGAAATGTGCCGGGATAAGGATGGAGCATCTTGACGGACGAACGTGTGGTGATCGAAAGGTGGAAGCAGCACTACGAGGAACATCTGAATGGCGCTGAGAGTACAGGCAGTGAAAGTCAAGGCAGCGGAGGAGATGACTACGTCAGTTCAGCGGACGATGGAAGCCAACCAGCCCCCACCTTGAGGGAAGTTAAGGATGCCATTCAACAGCTAAAGACTAATAAAGCAGCTGGTAAGGATGGTTTCGGAGCTGAGCTCATCAAGATGGGCCCGGAAAAGCTGGCCACTTGCCTGCACAAACTGATAGTCAGAATCTGGGAAACCGAACAGCTACCGGAGGAGTGGAAGGAAGGGGTTATATGCCCCATCTACAAGAAAGGCGACAAACTGTGAGAACTTTCGAGCGATCACCATCCTTAATGCCGCCTACAAAGTGATATCCCAGATCATCTTCCGTCGTCTGTCACCATTAGTGAACGAGTTCGTGGGAAGTTATCAAGCCGGCTTCGTTGACGGCCGCTCGACAACGGACCAGATCTTTACTGTACGGCAAATCCTTCAAAAATGCCGTGAATACCAGGTCCCAACGCACCATATGTTCGTTGATTTCAAGGCGGCATACGACAGTATAGACCGCGTAGAGCTATGGAAAATTATGGACGAGAACAGCTTCCGTGCGAAGCTTACCAGACTGATCAAAGCAACGGTGGATGGTGTGCAAAACTGTGTGAAGATTTCGGGCGAACACTCCAGTTCGTTCGAATCGCGCCGGGGACTAAGACAAGGTGATGGACTTTCGTGCCTGTTGTTCAACATTGCGCTAGAAGGTGTCATGCGGAGAGCCGGGTGTAACAGCCGGGGTACGATTTTCAACAGATCCAGTCAATTTATTTGCTTCGCGGATGACATGGACATTGTCGGCCGAACATTTGCAAAGGTGGCAGAACTGTACACCCGCCTGAAACGTGAAGCAACAAAAGTTGGACTGGTGGTGAATGCGTCAAAGACAAAGTACATGCTTGTGGGCGGAACCGAGCGCGACAGGGCCCGCCTGGGAAGCAGTGTTACGATAGACGGGGATACCTTCGAGGTGGTCGAGGAATTCGTTTACCTCGGATCCTTGCTAACGGCTGACAACAACGTTAGTCGTGAAATACGAAGGCGCATCATCTGTGGAAGTCGGGCCTACTACGGGCTCCAGAAGAAACTGCGGTCGAAAAAGATTCGCCACCGCACCAAATGTGTCATGTACAATACGTTAATAAGACCGGTAGTCCTCTACGGACATGAAACATGGACAAAGCTTGAGGAGGTCTTGCAAGCACTCGAGTATTCGAGAGACGGGTGCTTAGGACCATCTTTGGCGGTGTGCAAGAAGACGGTGTGTGGCGGCGAAGAATGAACCATGAGCTCGCCCAGCTCTACGGCGAACCCAGTATCCAGAAGGTAGCTAAAGCCGGAAGGGTACGATGGGCAGGACATGTTGCAAGAATGCCGGACAGCAACCCTGCAAAGATGGTGTTCGCTTCCGATCCGGCAGGTACGAGACGGCGTGGAGCGCAGCGAGCGAGATGGGCAGACCAGGTGCAGAACGACTTGGCGAGCGTGGGGCGTATCCGAGGATGGAGAGATGCGGCCTCGAACCGTGCATTGTGGCGTCAAATTGTTGATTCAGTGTTATCTGTTTAGATGTTAACTAAATAAATGAAAAATGAATGCTTATCATAATCATGGGTAGGACAATGCTTTTACTGTCCCACCTGTGCACACCACTCAAATATGGGCAATATTTTTGTGATTTTTTTTTCTCTGAAGACATTATTTAGATCATATCGACCGTTTCGAAACAAAACAATTAGGTTCATCAAATCACGGGTTCCGACCATTGTGCTGTGCCACCGCCGACAATTTTCATCAGCGCGCTGTTTGAAATTTGACGCGCGCTGATCCTTAATATTCCATGACGATTCAAATTTAAAGAAGATCGCAGAGTTTTGCGTAGATTGTTTAAAAGATTAAGTGCAATTTCCATAGAGTTTCCTGAATGATATCGTGATGCGTTTCCTTCATAGAGTCCGTAATAGGTAGTGTAGCTGATATAAAAGATTTTATTAAACTGCAGAGGTTGTATATTGAAATAAGGATAACTCGTGGAATTATCTCTCTATATAAAAATGATTTATGAGAATTATTTCTATACATATATATCATTTCCTTTGAGGCAATACAACTCATAAACGGATGGGCCGATTTGCAAGATTTTCTTACTAATAGATTCGTCTTGAGTTCAGCTGTATTTATAGGTATAGAAAGATAGAACATTTCGCTGAGAAAGTTGAACAAATGTTAAAATACTACGTTTCCATAAGTTCTAAGGAAAACCACCAAGCTGCAACCAACTAAGCGAATCACAGGGGAGGTTCGTCTCTTAACTTATAACTGAGAGGTATAAATATAAGTTACTATTAAAAAATAAGATGCGAATTAAAAAAATAAATCAGTTTTAGACAAATGACAGCACGTAAATCAAGATATCTTCATTAATAGGCGTGACACTTCACACGTAAACGCCTTCTTTGATAGCGATTTCTCATTCAAAGTTCTGGCAATAATTGAATCACGTAATAAATCAAAATCTCCATCTCGCATTCACGAAATTTTGTATTCAGGTCCCCTGCCTGCCTGCTTGGTCAAATAAACCGTACATATGGAGTGCAACCTTAATAATACCAAAAACTAAGCCGTCATAAAAAAATCCTGAATTATCCACCTAATGGGAGTATTGACGCAATAGACGAAAAGTTGCTCCCAGCTCACAATTTCTTTCTGTGCAACTATTTGCGCACAAGAAAAGGAAAAATCGAGCGAGTCCCAGTCGTCGAATGTGTTCTAGCACCCCGAGTCGGCATGATTTACGATCCGTAAGTCATCAACATAAATTTTGCACGCAAGCCTCCCATTCGCGCAATTTCGCCTTCCGAAGAGAGAAGGAATCTTTTTCTTTTTCCACTTAATATGAAACGAAGCAGGCAACCCATCGGAAGAGGCATCATAAAACATACGAAGATGACAATCTGCGCTCTTCGTGTGTGTGTGTGCGCGCTTTCCGGTGGGTTGATATGATCCTCTGCGAGATATCCTCCCCGAAGAAAGGCTTCCGTTTGATATCAAACCATTTATAACGTCGGTTCAATTGATTCTCTAGGTTTATGTGGCCATATGTTGGTCCAGTCATATTTTCACTTAAGGATGCCATAATGTAGCACGAGCACAAGGAATGAGCTTTGGAGAATAGTTTGCGCTGGGCGCTTTGCACAACTAAGGATGGAGAAGGACAGTCGTGGTTCGCAGGAGAACAATCCAACGACTTTTAAAATGTAAACTTTATTACGGAACCGAGATAATTGATTTTCTACAAGAATGTAGCTCGATGGGTGGTTTTTGGATATTCATATTCAAACTTTGTACACATAGATTCGTTTGAGCAACAATTCAACGGATTGTTTCATACATTTGGATCATACGGACGCATTGTTCCATCGTGTTTAAATATTTGAGGGGGTTAGAAGCAGAGGGATGTAAGTGACATTTTGGTCAACATTGAGTTGACTAGATAACCTAGATTGGAACAAGTGCCCTAATTGCTGAGAATGCGCAACGAACCCAGAACTTCTCCTTGGACCTTGGACCTCTCAAGCTCCCGTCCTGGGAGGTGTGTTCATAATCATCCTCAGGAACTTATTTTGAACGCGTTAGAATTTCAGATGATGAGTTTTTCCACAGCTCTCCCAGACCGGCACACAGTGGCGGGCCCCCATACAAATACCGGACAAAACCTAATATATTGCTTTTTAACCAAAGAGTTATTTTGTAACGCTTAATTCATTTTGAGGTGAGAATTGTTATCCAGCATATACTGGGATCGAAGTAGGTTGTCGTGTGAAGTGGACGGGAAATTTTTACGTCCGTCATTTTTTCAATGTTTTTCGCGTTTCATTGGTAAAATAGTAAAAAAAAAGTACTAGAAGCAGTCAAAACCAGAATTATTTGAATATATTCGACAAATACGGGCATAGACAAATTGCCTAAATTGGATGAGGAGCTTTGTACTTGTTCAGGAAGTGACTACACGAGCGTATGTGAGGACCAGATGAGAGTTGACGGAAGAAACATATTCTTCATGTGGATTGGCGTACTAGCATTTTTTGGAACAAATTGATCTCTCTCTACCGACAACAGCGGTAGAAACGAAACATGGAAATGTATGGATTTTCACCAACAACATCATCAAGTACTTTAGATAAAACGTACGATGGCAAAAGGAATCGGAAGTCCAGAGAAACAACATATGTAGGTTATAAGTGAGTAAACACACTTCGTCAAGGTAAGAAAATTTCGTTATTCTTTTATAACACTAAGTATTTTAAAACATGTTTTTAAACTATTCCACATGTTTAAGAAAACGACTTGGGTTCACTGAGTAGAATTTTTATAAAAAACTAAGAAAGTGGCGCTATAACGAAATGGCGAAATTACGCTTCATTACGGTGGGATTCAAACAATCTTATAATAACTCGATTCTCGATATCTTTTTTTTTTCACACATTGATAGGAACAAGGCATTTTTTACTCTGATATTCTGTATCTGGTAAGATACCTTGCTAGTCATTTGCTACGATGAATCATTGTGTAGCATGTTCAATGCGCGTTAGAAAGCTGCTTTTAAGGATTACATAAACTACTTTGGAAGATTACATAAAAAGCTGACAAAATAATTTGACATTGTCAATTAAAAATTAATGACAAAAAAATGTATTTTCCCCCTGTCATAGAATATACTTTTCTGCAAGATTTTAACTGATTTAACATAATTTTTATGTTATCAACGGAGAATCTTTATTTTTATTCTTTATTAAAGAGGCTTGTGGACTGGCTCACTTCTGATGAAGAATCTTCTAATTATGTATTATTTTCATAATTATATTATACTATTTAATATATCGATCATCATATATAAGTGAAGCTGATTTTAAGGATATTTATTCCGTTCCATCTTAGTGGGTTAATATATGAGTACCTCTGATATGACTAGTCTATGATATCGAACCGCACTGATCTGAAATACCGTTGTTGAGAAGTATGTGTGAAATTTAAAAAAAATACTAAATATCCGGTTGTTGTCGCACCGCGGATTGAATTGGGAGATTCCACCGCGGCAAGGTGGTTGCTACATGATGTACCCTAGTAGCACAGTTCACATCGATTTGGTTGCAGCAACTCCAATGTGACTGGATTTGGTCGCATATGAGTCACAGTGACTGATAAGCAACAAGTGTGCTACTCGGGTACTGTACAGTCTTTCTCTACCCGATTATGGACGATACCAATATGTAGAAAACATACACAGGAAACTTGGTGACAATTTAACATTTACATTCGAATCTATTCTTCCAATATCTTCTATCTGTTATCTGCTCGTGGTTTGTTTGTATATAATTCAATGTAGGTATATAATCATTTTCTTCATGCCTATAGCCCGGATTGGATTAAGTTACACACAATAGTTATTTTGTTTGTTTCCTACACAATTTTAAAATTAATAAATGGATGATGCCTACTAGCATTCAGAATCCATTACTTCAATAACTTTTGTTCAAATGTGTGCTATTCGGAATCTTGCTATGTTAAACTACGATCTATAAAAAAGCTATAGGTGTGTTTAGAAATAAATCATTTCTCTCTGTTGAAATATAGGATTCTTTTTGAGCTCTAATGAGGAATAAAGATATATTCAGGTTTTTCATCAATCTCTTTAGCCAACTCTTCTAATCTCTGGACATTACAAGAAAAAATCAGGATACATATTCATTTTAATCAAAACGCTCATGTTATTATGTATGAATCATACAGTATGGTACTGCCATCCGTCTTTTTGCCTTTCTCGTATACTAAGTATACGGTAAAGGCTATATGATCGCTCCAAAAACAAACTTTTTATAGAAGGCCCGGAGACCCATAGTGTTATATACCAATCGACTCAGTTCGACGAATTGAGGTGATGTCTGTGTGTGTGTGTGTGTGTGTGTGTGTGTGTGTGTGTGTGTGTGTGTGTGTGTGTGTGTGTGTGTGTGTGTGTGTGTGTGTGTGTGTGTGTGTGTGCGCAAAACTACTCAAAAAATGTCACTCATTTTTCGGGCACTTATCCTCAACCGATTTGCTCGCAACAAGTTGCATTTGACGCAGAATCCTGTCCCATTGTTTCCTATTTGAAATTGGCCAGATCGGACTATGGGATCAAAAGTTATGGCCAAAATACAAATTCATACAAAAAAATCGCGTAAAAAATGTCACTCATTTTTCGGGCACTTATCTTCAACCGATTTGCTCGCAACAAGTTGCATTCGACGCAGAATCCTGTCCCATTGTTTCCTATTTGAAATTCAGACTATGGGATCGAAAGTTATGGCCAAAATACAAATTGGTACGAAAAAATCGCGTAAAAATGTCACTCATTTTTCGGGAACTTATCCTCAACCGATTTACTTGCAACAAGTTGCATTCGACGCAGAATCCTGTCCCGTTGTTTCCTATTGAAAATTGGCCATATCGGACTATGGGATCGAAAATTTTACCATTTTTTTATGCAAAAATCGCTAAAAAAATGTCACTCATTTTCAGGTACTTTTCCTCAACTGATTTGCTCGCATTAAATTGCATTCGACGCAGAATGTCTCATTGATTCTTATTGAAAATAGGCCAGATCGGACTATGGGCTTAGAAGTTATGGTAAAATTACTATTTATTGTGAAAAAGAGTTCAAAAAAGTCTAGCACACTTTTTTAGTACTTAGACTTCATCTATTCCCCAAGCAACACAAGTTCAACAAATCTGGTTGCAGTAACCATATTGTGACTGAATCCGGTCATATATAAGTTACTGTGATTGATGTGAAATATGTGTGCTTTTCAGGTCTCTCGCATCAGATTGCATTCGACGCAGAATCTTGTCCCATTGTTTCCTATAGATACTTGGCCGGATCGTACAATTGAGTCAAAAGTTATGGCGAAAATACTAATTTTAAAACTACAAAATAAAATGCCATTTTTTGCTCTTATGCTCATCCGATTTGATTGCAACAAATTGCGTTTGGCGAGAATTTTTTTTTATTCATATAAACAAAAATGAAAAATAAGACCAATCCACATATTGGTGTTATTTTAGATTTTTCCAAACCTTTTGAACGCCAGCCTGTGTCAAAGTGCCAACGCGAATCCATGGGGTGACGCCTATAAGGTCGTAATGGCCAAGACACGTGGGGCGATGGCCCCTACAGAGCGGTCTCCAGAGATGCTGGAGAGGATCATCGCGGGGCTCTTCGCACGTCACGACCCAAGCCCCTGGCCTCCCTTCGTGGAGCTGCCAGGAGCCAGGGTGGCCGACGAGGGAAGAGTAACTGTGGCGGAACTTGAGGGGATTGCACAGTCCCTTAGTGTAGGTAAGGCGCCAGGACCGGATGGTATTCCGAACCTGGCCATTAAAGCGGCCATTGCCGAGGCTCCAAGGCAGAGCTTGGTCCTATTGCCAAAGGCGGGAAAACCACCGGGGGATCCGTCGGCATATAGACCAATATGCCTGCTTGATATGGCGGGGAAGGTGCTCGAGAAGATCATCCTCAACAGGTTGTTGATACGCACGGAGGGTGCGGATGGTCTATCGAGTAACCAGTTTGGCTTCCGAAAGGGTAAGTCGACCGTAGACGCTATCTTGTCGGTTACCAAATCCGCGGAGATAGCTATCCAGCGTAAGAGGAGGGAAGTTCGCTATTGTGCAGTAGTGACTCTCGACGTGAGGAATGCTTTCAATAGTGCCAGTTGGGCAGCTATTGCAGATGCGCTCCTGCGTCTTGGACTTCCCGAGTACCTGTACAAGATTCTCGGAAGCTACTTCCAGAATCGAGTACTGGTATACGACACGGAGGCGGGTCGGAAGTGTGTTGACATAACCTCAGGGGTTCCGCAAGGATCCATACTGGGTCCGGTGTTATGGAACGTCATGTACGACGGTGTCTTGAGGTTGAAGTTCCCGGTGGGCGTGGTAATCGTTGGCTTCGCTGACGATATTACGCTGGAGGTCTACGGCGAATCGATCGAAGAGGTGGAGTTGACTGCAGCCCACTCGATCGCAAATGTGGAGGAGTGGATGAGTTCCAGGAAGTTAGAACTGGCTCACCACAAGACTGAGGTGGTTGTTGTTAACAACCGAAAGTCGGAGCAGCAAGCGGTGATAAGGGCAGGCAACTGCACGATCACCTCTGAACGCTCAATCAAACTCTTGGGGGTAATAATCGACGATAAGCTCACCTTTGGTAGCCACGTCAATTACGCCTGCAAGCGTGCCTCCACAGCTATAGTGGCATTGTCCAGGATGATGTCCAATAGCTCTGCGGTTTATGCCAGCAAGCGCAAGCTTCTGGCTAGCGTTGCTCTGTCCATACTGAGGTATGGGGGGCCAGCTTGGGGCACGGCCCTGCGTATTAACTGCTACAGAATGAAGTTAGAAAGTACGTATAGGCTCATGTGCCTAAGAGTTGCGAGCGCGTACCGTACCGTGTCGCACGATGCACTCTGCGTCATCACCGGTATGATGCCTATTGACATCGTTATCGGTGAAGACATAGAGTGCTTCGAAATGCGCGGCACGAGAGGCATCCGCAGGACTGTCAGGTTGGCCTCAATGGTCAAATGGCAGCGTGCGTGGGACAGTTCCACTAAGGGTAGATGGACACATAGGTTGATACCGGAGATAGGTACGTGGGTCAAGAGGCGCCATGGGGAAATCACTTTCCACCTGACCCAGGTCCTTACAGGCCATGGTTGCTTCAGACAGTACCTACACCGGTTCGGACACTCGGCCTCGCCCGGTGTCCGGTGTGCGTTGGTTTAGAGGAAACGGCGGAACACGTGTTGTTCGTGTGCCCGCGTTTTCGCACAATGCGTGACCACATGCTTGCCACATGTGGTCTGGACACTACCCCGGAAAACCTAGTTCGGAGGATGTGTAAAGATGAAGTTGGCTGGAACGCCGTTTTATCGGCTATCGCCCAAATCGTCTCGGAGCTACACAGAAGGTGGCGCGTGGACTCGAGGGATGGCTAGTTCAGGCGCAAATAAGAGGTGGTCCAAGGGTTCGGAGTCGGCTTCATGGGTCATACCGGTGCCCTGTGGTCGAACTCGATCCTTTTATCGAACAAGTGGCTGCGTGAAAAACAACATGGTATCGTCGCTTTCGCGGCGTCGGTCAACCGGGCGGGTTCCGAGCCCGAGGACGGAAAGGGGTCCTCGTCAAGGCTGGGGCAGGCGTAGGCACCGAATCGGGCAGACACTCTGTGTGCTGGCGAATGGGCCCTATCGCAGAAAGGTCAATTTGGGGTGCACGCGGCATCATCATTCTTGATACCAGTCGTGCAGAGGGAAGCAGGCGCGAAGTCGACCCTGCCCACCTTCCGAGGACATAGGGCGTGGTAAGGCCACCTGGAAAGCCGGCAATGCGCTGGCACGATACCATGGTGTTCTTCTAAAAAGCGAGTCACGATGTTCGATGCTGCAAGGACACGCAGCTAACCTCGAGGGTGCGTCATGCACTGGCCCCTTTGAAGCATTACTTTCTGGTTGTACCGAAGGGACGATGGAAGCAGCGGCAATGGAAACGGTTTAGCTGGTCAGGGATGCAGTCCTGCCTCCCTCATTGGAGGTGGCCCTAACCCAGCACTTCCTGGTCAACCCAGGATGTCTGTTGAGCAGATTCCCCCTCCATTGGTTAGGAAGAAAAAAAAAAAAAAAACCTTTTGAACGAACGAGAAAGGCACCATCACCGCTAGGTGGATTAATCTGGGTTTTGTTTCATCTATTCAGAAATCAAGAAGTCTATTTTTCAATCTGGGAACCAGAAGGATGAGTATTCTATTCCCCGATTTAAACCAGGACATTCTTGGACGAACTATTGGTATATCTAAAAACAGCATTAATCAAAAACTAGCTGGTGTTGAAGAAAGGACATCCCTCATCCAGGACATGCGAATTGAAACTTGGTGAGAGAATTTCATTATATACATATATACAGGCCGGACTCGATTATCCGGAGTGTTGAAAAAAATTTCACTCCGGATAATCGAACCCTCCGGATAATCGAGCCATTTTTTGTTGTCGCTGAAAATTTAACTTTTGCTCAAATAATCTTTATTCTAGTTATATAAAATCTAATAAAATATCCCATTGGTCCGTTCATGGGTTCTTCTGACTACCGTTAGAGGTCTGCGTCGATCCTAAAATCGTCAGCGGCGGCGTTTGTCATATTATTTGTCGGCGAAGGCTTGGCGATTTATTTATTACGTTCGTAACGTAAAGTTTTTTTTTTTCAGGACATATTTAAGACATTAACGGGGGAACCTTTTTATTTCGCCGGAAAACTCTAATGAACTGTCCCAGGAGTTTTTCGAACTTTAACTAAAATTTTTACCGGAATTTCTTTGAAATTTTCACGGGAAATTGTTCAGAAGTTTGTCTATGCCACCGGACATGCACGCTTCGATTTTTTTCTCGTCGAGAATTTTTCCTGAGTTTCCAGTTGTGATTTTTTTTTGTGTTTCACAAAAAGTGTTTCCAACGGAATTTCAACTGTTTTTTTTTCGGAATTTCTTTGAATTTCTACGTTAAATTTTTTATGTAGTCCATTAATAATTTTTCGGAAATTCTACGAGAAAATTTTGAAAAGACGTGTTCCATACGGTTATTATGTGGAAAATGGTTTGGAAAAGCCACATACTCTAACAGGTCGTTTGGTCGAATAGGCCTTGTCGTCGAAAATTCCATTTGACCGAAACGGTAGTTCAGCAGGAAAAGCATTTTGACCGAAAATGTTATTCGGCTGATCGGATTATATGGCGAAATACGTCGACCCGTTCGGCCAAACGCCATTTTGAACAAATGAGCTGTCGGAGTAAACGTCTTTTTCGGCCAAATTATCAGATCTTCACCCGTACGTCGCTTTCAGCTAAATGATATTTTTGGCCAAACCATTTTCGACCTTATGTCACCTCGTCCGACCATTCAACATTTTCGGTCCAACGATTTTTTTCTGCAGCTCGGGCAAATAACACTTTCGGTCAAATGTTCATTTCGGCCAAGTGGCCACGACCATCTAGGTCTTCTTGGCTAAATGACTTGTTCGGCCGAACATTAGACATTATCGGCCATATGTCTGTTTCGGCTAAATGCCAGACGAGTTTCAGATTAATGAAATATTCGGCCAAACAACAAACGGCCCTTCCCCGTCAAAACATTTGATTTCAACAGGAAATTCTTGGAAATTGCAGGTAATTCTTTGAGATTCTTTATAATTTTCCCGGGAAATTTCTGGAATTTACACCTGGTGGACTTCGTGGCCGTGTGGTTAGTTGTATCAGTCGTTTAAGCGTATTTGAAAACCATAAAGTGTGAGTGTGATTCCCGCCCTAGTAGGAGAAAACATTTCGTGAAGCGGAAAACGCTCCGCTGATTCACTGGGTGCTGTGTGAATGTCCTGTCCGTCGTCTAATGCTAAGTTTTAAGTAAACAGTCTGTGCGACCTCTGGTCAAAGACGGTGATCCTGTCTTCCTTTCTTTTAAATAATACAAAAAAAAATTTACCAATTTTTTAAGGAAATTTACTTAGAATTTCAACGGTACACTCAAAATAATTTTCACTTAGAAGCTACTTGAAAACATATGCAGATATTTTCCATGTAGTTTCGGGTGTGAAAGTTAAATGATTCATTAGTGATGGCACTCATTATTCTCATTTCACTAGAAAATAAAATAAAAGTTAAGTGAATTTTCGTTTGGCCATGTACTTAAATTTTAAGTGAAACTTCGATAATTTTTTTCTATAATATTCCTGTAGTTGATATCCCGTCCACTAGAAGCGGACGAGGACAAAAAAATGGAGTAGAAAATTAATCCACACTCAAACATATTTTTTGCAAATCGTTCTCATAATGATTCTGCAAAATGTTTCATTAGCGATTGTTAATAAACATACATTTCGCTCTGAGAACCCCACTCATATATTTGTCATGCATTCATTTTGAGTAGAATTCACTAGAAGAGTATATAGATATTATTTTCTATGTTTTCCAATGAATTCTACTACATTTCTTATGAGGATGCACTTGTGATTTGAGTAAGTTTTATTTGATTCCAGTAAGGCCGATGAAAGTTTCGATTTTTAAAGTCTACATGACTTTTTATAGTGGAATTAAAGAGATAATTATTTTGAGTGTAGTATTTTCGAGATAACGAAGGAAACTCTTCAGAATTTTCAATGAAAGTTCTTAGTTTTACGAAAAGCTTTTTCGATGTTTCAACGAAAAATTGTATGGAATTTTCAAGATTAAATTGCTTTTTTTCACGAGAAATCCTCTTGAGTTTCAACGGGATTGCCATAAACTGTCGGCGGCGACGGCACACACCTCTAACCACCGTGTGGAGGATTAAAAAAAACTTCTAAATTTTATCGTTAAGCACCAAGATTTTTCAGATGCACTTGATGTTGTGGCTTATACATGTCATTGCCTTCCAAAAATTCCGGAACGTCCATGAAATAAAACAAAAAAATGAATTTCATTGCATAGCAACATTTGTCATTCTAACATAGGAATTTATTTCATTTGATTTATTCAAACTAAGGCCTCCGCAATACATAAATTTCATCTACATTCCGCTCAGTCTATAGTTACACGTCGCCAACTTTGTAGTCCACGGAGGGACCTCAAATCGATCCACCTTGCTCTCTGCGCACCTCGCCTTCTTGTCCCCTGCGGATTCCTATCAGGAACCATTTTTAACGGGTTATTGCCCGACATTCTGAGCATGACATTGTGTATGGACCACCTTGGCCACCGAGTGATTCTATGAGATATCTAAAAAATTTGTATGGATTGTCACACTTCAGGAAACCCCCCTCTCCCTCTAAACGTTACGTAATTTATGGATGTTCCCTAGACACAAAGATTTTTCACCGCAATTTGTTGTTACTATGAATAAACAACTGGTGTTTTAATCCATACATGGACCACCGTTGGTGAAATAATTATTTTTTTCATATAAGTATTGAGGCTGTTCACAAATTACGTAACGCTGGACGGCCGTGCGTTACGATTCATACAAACCAATTAAACCTGCCATATACAAAGCGGTACGAGGGGGAGTCTGAAGGACCATTTGGTGGCATGAATCACAATGTCAATGCTGTACTCAGAGTGTACATACATAGAATGCTTAAAATAAATATCGGTGCTTTTAATTGAAATTCATAAAATGACCAATTATGAATTTTCTTGATTTCCGTTCCTTTAGGGTTGTTTCACAAAATCCGTAACGTTGAATTTGATAATTTTGTTACCCCACCTCTCGTAACTTATGGAAGGTTTATTTTTTTACGGATCGTAACGCTTGGTCTGACTTCCTTATTTCCCCTAAAGCGTTACGTAATTTGTGAACAGTCCCTTAGGGAAGATCCATTAATTACGTAACGCAAAAATTGGCCATTTTCAACCCCCCAAGTATGAATCATTGCAATTTTTTGTATATATTGTCACACTTCGCACACACCCCTTCCTCCCTCTGAGCATTACGTAATTTATGGATGTTCCCTCGGGAAAGCGAGAAAGTCACTATCATGTCTTGCACATATTGGATACGTTACGGATACACAAAGATAGTATTTCTATTTTTGCAAGATGGGTAAAAATATTACTCCGGATAATCGAGCCATTTTCTCTGGTTAATCGAGCCTCCGGATAATCGAGTCCGGCCTGTATACAAAATTTATATTGAAACTATATCATTATATAACAAAAAAATAACCATCAGGGCACCCGATTGAAGCGATTTGGATAGGAAGAGTGGAATCAAGTACTGTCCATTTAATTCCACTAGTTAATTTTCGTTATCTTTGCAGATACGTATTTCGACCACAACTGTGTGGTCGTCTTCAGTGTCTTGTACTTGACTCGACTTGAAGAAAACAATCACAACTTACACTATTTATACTACGCTAGGTACCTAATCTAATCTTATTTGCCTACTTTATTTACCTATACAGTAAACTACTTTATTGTTTAGGTAGAAACTTGAAGAGCCAAGAGCTGCCATTTCCCTGATCCTTATTCAACAGCGCTGTTTGTACCTGTCGGTGGATTTCCAAACTCTCAGCTACATCGAGTTTCCATGGGGAAGAGACATTTCTTAAGATTTTAATATTTGATGCCGTAATTGGGTGATTTTCCTTATACACATGCTCTGCTACCTTAGATCTAAATTCGTAATGTAATCCCTTATCGTTTTCTCTTTTCGCCTTACTCACTTCCGCCATATGTTCCTTGAACCTTATATCTAATGATCTTTTTGTTTGGCCTACATAGATTTTTCACATTGGGAACAACTTATCTTATAAACGCCTGCCTTATTCAACATTTCTACTTTATCCTTCGTTGAACCCAATAGAGACTTGAGTTGGTTGCTTCTACTGGAGAATACTAGATCGATGCCGAATTTCCTTAGTCGAGGGCGTAGCTGGTTGGTGATGTGTTTATCATATGGGACCGAAACTCTTTTCAGCGGCTCCTCTATCGGTGTCAGCGTTGTATGTCCATTTCGTCGTAGGGTCCTTTCCTTCTTGTTGATGATCGGATAAGGATCAGGGAAATGGCAGCTCTTGGCTCTTCAAGTTTCTACCTAAACAATAAAGTAGTTTACTGTATAGGTAAATAAAGTAGGCAAATAAGATTAGATTAGGTACCTAGCGTAGTATAAATAGTGTAAGTTGTGATTGTTTTCTTCAAGTCGAGTCAAGTACAAGACACTGAAGACGACCACACAGTTGTGGTCGAAATACGTATCTGCAAAGATAACGAAAATTAACTAGTGGAATTAAATGGACAGTACTTAATTCGTCTTAGACGGTTTAATACATTCCACTAAAAGAGCTTAATATATTTTTCTGAGAGTGGAATCGCCAACTTCCTGTTGTTAACATCTCGTGGATAAAGGGCGGGCTCTTCTCCCCATCTATTGGGTCAATCTGGGAAACGAGGGCTAGATAATATTATTGTATGTACGAACTTTCTTCTGGAAGGAGATTCTCTATTCATCCCGTGGATTCGCATAAGTGTATCTGCTTATGGAACCACCCCACCCATTTTTGGCCCTTCATACAGGAGTTTGATGAAATACAAACAATAATATAATCATGATCAAATCGGTTGTCAGATATGGCCAGTGCTATCGGCAGGTGCCTTGCCACAATAGATGGTAGTATCATCATCATCATCAGAATTGTTATCCAGCATATACTATGCTACTCGAGTACTTCTGGAAGCGCAAGCCTTAAGGTCTGAAGCATTAACAGCGTTCTGATTCTAACATTGAAACAGTTAATTTCCAGCTTTGGGGCAGCTAGGAGCAAATCATCGGGATGTAGACGCTCACACCGGGTTTGTTGTGCGTGTCAGTGATGAATTCCACGTTTATTTCCTTCTCCTCAAGGCCAAACTTCAGCTCGGATGTTCAAGCGTTCCAGTTGACCAGGCTCACCCTAGCAGCCATTTTCGAGCTGCGAGAAGATCGGCATATTATTTTGAATTTAAAATGGCTAACTAGTATTGTGTTCAAAACAATTAAACTGTATTAAAAAAAGCTGATTAATCCACCTAGCGGTGTTAGTGCCTTTCTCATGCAAAAAAACAAAACTAAAAAATATGAGTGAGTGTATTTTAGCGTGTTTTGCGCATAGAAAATTGTATTTTGAAGAGGCTCGGAAGCCTCCTTTCAAGAGGCTCGGAAGCCTCCTTTCAAGATTTCAAGAGGCTCGGAAGCCTCCTTTCAAGAGGCTCGGAAGCCTCCTTTCAAGAGGCTCGGAAGCCTCCTTTCAAGAGGCTCGGAAGCCTCCTTTCAAGAGGCTCGGAAGCCTCCTTTCAAGAGGCTCGGAAGCCTCCTTTCAAGAGGCTCGGAAGCCTCCTTTCAAGAGGCTAGGAAGCCTCTTTTCAAGAGGCTCGGAAGCCTCTTTCAAGAGGCTCGAAAGCCTCCTTTCAAGAGGCTCGGAAGCCTCCTTTCAAGAGGCTCGGAAGCCTCCTTTCAAGAGGCTCGGAAGCCTCCTTTCAAGAGGCTCGGAAGCCTCCTTTCAAGAGGCTCGGAAGCCTCCTTTCAAGAGGCTCGTGTCGTGACCGGAAGAGGTTTCTAAGCTCGACCGTTCGCCGCAACAATACTCAGCAAACTGATTGTCATTTCGCTTGCACACAATCATCCCGAAAAGTTTCTTGCTGGATGGAATCAAAATATCTTACAATCTTAGGTCGCTCGCTACACGTTTGAACAAAACATACCACAAATGAGCATAAATTAATTGGATAAGAACTAAATGCAAATAAGACAATGAAGTAAAGTGATTATTGTTTCCTACACTTTATAGACCTGATCTTATCTACTACATTCTTCTCCTCCTCTACTCTACAGGATTGTTGTGTACGTATAATTCAAAATTTCACGATAAGTTTATGCATACATTATTTGAAACATAACACAATGAAGCCGAAAAAGCTGTAGATCACCAAATTCAATATTGGTCAAATCCAATTCAAATGCAATCCAAATCCAACTCAACTCTAACAATCAATCCAAATCAAGTCCAATTGAAATCGAATCAAACTCCAATCCAATTTAAACTTCATCCAAATCCAGACCAAATTTAATCAAATGTGCAGTCATATCTAAATCTAATCCAATCCCAATCTAAAAAAAAAATCCAATTTCTCATTTAAATCTAATTTTATCTAATCTAAATTAAATCTTTATCCAATCCAAATTTAATTTGAATCCAAAACCAAATTAAATCCAATCCAAAATCAATCCAAATCCAGTCCGAAGCCAATCCATAACCAATGCAAAGCCAATCCAAATCCAATCCAACGTCAATCCAAATCCCTGTTTAAATCCAAGTCCAACCGAAGTCTCATCCCAATTCAATCCAAATCCAAATTCAAATTCAAATAAAAATAGTCCAAGAACAATTAAATTTCAATCCAAATCTAGCCAAATCCAATGAAATAATTAAAATCTAGCCATAGCCAATGAAATATACTTCAAAATCTAATCCAATTTTAATCGAAATCTATTGCAAATCCAATGCAAATTTAATCTGAAACCATTGGAAATCCAATTCAAATCCAATCTAAATTCAATTACTCATTCATATATAATTTTTATTCCAATCCAAATTCAATCTGAATCAAAATCCAATCCAAATCTAATATAATCAGAATCCTATCCAAGTCCAATCCAAATTTAATCCAAATCAGGCCCGATTTTTTTTTTTTTGGACTTTATTAGAGTGATTTTAAGTTTGACAAAGTTCATCACTTCTCAGGTCCGAATCAAATCCAATTAAAATATAGCCAAATCCAAATAAAAACTCATTCAAGCCTCTTAATCCAATCCAAATTTAATCTGAATCCAAATCAGATACAATCAAAATTCAATCCAAATCCAAATTCAAATACAATTCTAATCCAATCTAAATTTAGTCTGAATCTATGGCAAATCCAATTCAATCCAAATCCAATCTACATTCATTACAAATCCAATCCAAATTCAATTGTAGTGATAAATTTTGTCCTACTTAAAAATCACTTTAATAAAGAAACAAAAAAAAAACAAAAAAAAAATCCAAATTCAATTCAAATCCAATCCACATTTAATCCAAATCCAATCCAAACCAAATGTAGTCAAATTAAATCACTCATTTAAATATAATCTTTATCTAATCCAAATTTTATCTGAATCCAATCCAATTCAAAGCCAATTTAATCCGAATCCAATCGAAATCCATTTCAAATCCAATCCAAATGTAATGCAAATCCAGTCCGAATCAATTCCAATCAAAACCTAGCCAAATCCAAATAAATACTCATCCAGATCTAATCATAACCCAATCCAAATTTAATCCAATCCAGTTCAAACTAAATTTAATCCGAGTCCATTCCAAATCCAAACCAAACTTAATCGAAATCCAGTTCGAATCAAATCCAATCCAAATTCAACTCAAATTTTGTCCAAATCGAATCCAATCCAAATACAATTCAAATCCAATCTAAATCTAGCCAAATCCACTGAAATACTCAATCATATTTTATTTAAATCCAATCTATATTTAATCGGAATCTATTGCAAATCCAATCCAATCCAAACCAAGTCTAATCTAAATTCAATACAAATCCTGTCCAAATCCAATCTAACACAAATCTTGCCTATTCAAATATTCATTCGAATTTTATCTGAATCTATTGCAAATCCAATCCAAGTCCAATGAAAATCCCGTACAAATACAATCCAAATATCAAATCAAATCCAGATCCAATGGAATTCTCATCCCAATTCAATACAAATCCAATACCAATACAGTTCAAGTCCAATGAACATCTCTAAATCCGATGTCAATTCCAAAAACGAGATTCAAATTGAAAATCCATCTTTAAATATTGATTTGCTAGAGTATATTTTCTAATTCAGTATTAAAATTTAATCTTTTGTTAATGTTTTTTCTTTTTGCAAATTTTTATCACCCGGCCTACTCCACTGCCCTTCCGTCAGGGAGCCTACCGGGGATGCTAGCCATCTTTGTTTTTGTTTCCATTGTGCTCTCTTTTTTGCACTTTTCTGTCACCCGGCCTACTCCACTGCCCTTCCGTCAGGGAGCCTACCGGGGACGCTAGCCATCTTTGTTTTTGTTTCCATTGTGCTCTCTTTTTTGCACTTTTCTGTCACCCGGCCTACTCCACTGCCCTTCCGTCAGGGAGCCTACCGGGGACGCTAGCCATCTTTGTTTTTGTTTTCATTGTGCTCTCTTTTTTGCACTTTTCTGTCACCCGGCCTACTCCACTGCCCTTCCGTCAGGGAGCCTACCGGGGACGCTAGCCATCTTTGTTTTTTTTCATTGTGCTCTCTTTTTTGCACTTTTCTGTCACCCGGCCTACTCCACTGCCCTTCCGTCAGGGAGCCTACCGGGGACGCTAGCCATCTTTGTTTTTGTTTTCATTGTGCTCTCTTTTTTTGCACTTTTCTGTCACCCGGCCTACTCCACTGCCCTTCCGTCAGGGAGCCTACCGGGGACGCTAGCATATTTCTTTTATTTGTCTCCATTTTACGCTTATATTTACCTGATTGTTTTCCTTATATCACTTCTTCCGGGGAGCACTAGCAAGACCAACAGATAAAAATCGTAATTCTACCGGCTGCGTCATTGTCGTGACCCGACCGAGATTTCTAGTCTCGACCGTTCGTCGCAACAATACTCAGCAAACTGATTGTCATTTCGCTTGCACACAATCATCCCGAAAAGTTTCTTGCTGGATGGAATCAAAATATCTTACAATCTTAGGTCGCTCGCTACACGTTTGAACAAAACATACCACAAATGAGCATAAATTAATTGGATAAGAACTAAATGCAAATAAGACAATGAAGTAAAGTGATTATTGTTTCCTACACTTTATAGACCTGATCTTATCTACTACATTATCTACATTATTGAGCGAGTTCCAGTTTTTCAAATAATTGTTTTTTGGACTGCTTACAGTTAACCATTCAGGCAATCGAGTAACAACTAATTTTCTTTTCAGATAACCGTATCTCTAACAGTATTCATTTGGATTTCAAAACAATTTTGCAAGCTCTGTTCAAACACGGAGTAGCAATATCGAACTGTACGGTTACCCTGCTCGAGCTCAGTAATTGGGGTTCAGCATATTTCCAATTATCGTAATATTTATATGGTTTCTTTCTAGAAGTTCTTCATTGATCGTTGTTTCATAATAGCTGACCTATCTTAACAGAACTGTCGTGACCCGACCGAGATTTCTAGTCTCGACCGTTCGTCGCAACAATACTCAGCAAACTGATTGTCATTTCGCTTGCACACAATCATCCCGAAAAGTTTCTTGCTGGATGGAATCAAAATATCTTACAATCTTAGGTCGCTCGCTACACGTTTGAACAAAACATACCACAAATGAGTATAAATTAATTGGATAAGAACTAAATGCAAATAAGACAATGAAGTAAAGTGATTATTGTTTCCTACACTTTATAGACCTGATCTTATCTACTACATTCTTCTCCTCCTCTACTCTACAGGATTGTTGTGTACGTATAATTCAAAATTTCACGATAAGTTTATGCATACATTATTTGAAACATAACACAATGAAGCCGAAAAAGCTGTAGATCACCAAATTCAATATTGGTCAAATCCAATTCAAATGCAATCCAAATCCAACTCAACTCTAACAATCAATCCAAATCAAGTCGAAAACCAATTCCAATCGAATCCAAATCCAATCCAATTTAAACTTCATCCAAATCCAGACCAAATTTAATAAAATGTGCAGTCATATCTAAATCTAATCCAATCCCAATCTAAAAAACATCCAATTTCTCATTTAAATCTAATTTTATCTAATCTAAATAAAATCTTTATCCAATCCAAATTTAATTTGAATTCAAAACCAAATTAAATCCAATCCAAAATCAATCCAAATCCAGTCCGAAGCCAATCAATAACCAATGCAAAGCCAATCCAAATCCAATCCAACGTCAATCCAAATCCCTGTTTAAATCCAAGTCCAACCGAAGTCTCATCCCAATTCAATCCAAATCCAAATTCAAATTCAAATAAAAATAGTCCAAGAACAATTAAATTTCAATCCAAATCTAGCCAAATCCAATGAAATAATTAAAATCTAGCCATAGCCAATGAAATATACTTCAAAATCTAATCCAATTTTAATCGAAATCTATTGCAAATCCAATGCAAATTTAATCTGAAACCATTGGAAATCCAATTCAAATCCAATCTAAATTCAATTACTCATTCATATATAATTTTTATTCCAATCCAAATTCAATCTGAATCAAAATCCAATCCAAATCTAATATAATCAGAATCCTATCCAAGTCCAATCCAAATTTAATCCAAATCAGGCCCGATTTTTTTTTTTGGACTTTATTAGAGTGATTTTTAAGTTTGACAAAGTTCATCACTTCTCAGGTCCGAATCAAATCCAATTAAAATATAGCCAAATCCAAATAAAAACTCATTCAAGCCTCTTAATCCAATCCAAATTTAATCTGAATCCAAATCAGATACAATCAAAATTCAATCCAAATCCAAATTCAAATACAATTCTAATCCAATCTAAATTTAGTCTGAATCTATGGCAAATCCAATTCAATCCAAATCCAATCTACATTCATTACAAATCCAATCCAAATTCAATTGTAGTGATAAATTTTAATAAAGAAACAAAAAAAAACAAAAAAAAATCCAAATTCAATTCAAATCCAATCCACAATTAATCCAAATCTACTCCAAACCAAATCTAGCCAAATACAATCACTCATTCAAATATAATCTTTATCCAATCCTAATTTAATCTGAATCTAATTCAAATCAAATCCAATTTAATCCGAATCCAATTCAAATCCTATCCTAATTTAATCCAAATCCAGTCCAAATTAAATCCAATCAACACATAGCCAAATCCAAATAAATACTCATCCAGATTTAATCTTAACCCAATCCAAATTTAATCCAATCCAGTTCAAATTTAATTTAATCCGAGTCCATTCCAAATCCAAACCAAACTTAATCGAAATCTAGTTCGAATCAAATTCAATCCAAATTCAACTCAAATTTTGTCCAAATCGAATCCAATCCAAATACGATTCAAATCCAATCTAAATCTAGCCAAATCCACTGAAATACTCAATCATATTTTATTTAAATCCAATCTATATTTAATCGGAATCTATTGCAAATCCAATCCAATCCAAACCAAGTCTAATCTAAATTCAATACAAATCCTGTCCAAATCCAATCTAACACAAATCTTGCCTATTCAAATATTCTTTCAAATTTTAACTGAATCTATTGAAAATTCTATCCAAGTCCAATGAAAATCCAGTCCAAATACAATCCAAATATCAAATCAAATCCAGATCCAATGGAAATCTCATCCCAATTCAATACAAATCCAATATCAATACAGTTCAAGTCCAATGAACATCTCTAAATCTGATGTCAATTCCAAAAACGAGATTCAAATTGAAAATCCATCTTTAAATATTGATTTGCTAGAATATATTTTCTAATTCAGTATTACAATTTAATCTTTTGTTAATGTTTTTTTCTTTTTGCAAATTTTTGTCACCCGGCCTACTCCACTGCCCTTCCATAAGGAAGCATACCGGAGACGATAGCCACCTCTGTTTTTCTTTTCTTTGTGCTCTCATTTTTTGCACATTTCTGTCACCCGGCCTACTCCACTGCCCTTTCGTTAGGGAGCCTACCGAAGACGCCAGCCATCTTTGTTTTCCTTTCCATTGTGCCCTCTTTTTTGCGCTTTTCTCTCACCCGGCCTACTCCACTGCCCTTTCGTTAGGACCGAAGACGCTAGCCATCTTTGTTTTACTTTCATTGTGCTCTCTTTTTTGCACTTTTCTGTCACCCGGCCTACTCCACTGCCCTTTCGTCAGGGAGCCTACCGGGGACGCTAGCCTTCTTCGTTTTTGTTTCCCTTGTGTTCTCTTTTTGCACTTTTCTGTCACCCGGCCTACTCCACTGCCTTTCCGTCAAGGAGCCTACCGGGGACGCTAGCCATCTTTGTTTTTGTTTTCATTGTGCTCTCTTTTGCACTTTTCTGTCACCCGGCCTACTCCACTGCCCTTCCGTCAGGGAGCCTACCGAGGGACGCTAGCATATTTCTTTTATTTGTCTCTATTTTCCGCTTATATTTACCTGATTGTTTTCCTTATATCACTTCTTCCGGGAGCACTAGCAAGACCAACAGATAAAATCGTAATTCTACCGGCTGCGTCATTGTCGTGACCCGACCGAGATTTCTATAGTTTCGACCGTTCGTCGCAACAATACTCAACAAACTGATTGTCATTTCGCTTGCACACAATCATCCCGAAAAGTTTCTTGCTGGATGGAATCAAAATATCTTACAATCTTAGGTCGCTCGCTACACGTTTGAACAAAACATACCACAAATGAGCATAAATTAATTGGATAAGAACTAAATGCAAATAAGACAATGAAGTAAAGTGATTATTGTTTCCTACACTTTATAGACCTGATCTTATCTACTACAGCTCGGAAGCCTCCTTTCAAGAGGCTCGGAAGCCTCCTTTCAAGAGGCTCGGAAGCCTCCTTTCAAGAGGCTCGGAAGCCTCCTTTCAAGAGGCTCGGAAGCCTCCTTTCAAGAGGCTCGGAAGCCTCCTTTCAAGAGGCTCGAAGCCTCCTTTCCAGCGGTTCGGAAGCCTCTTTTCACGAGGCTCGGAAGCCTCCTTTCAAGAGGCTCGGAAGCCTCCTTTCAAGAGGCTCGGAAGCCTCCTTTCAATGGGCTCGGAAGCCTCCTTTCAAGAGGCTCGGAAGTCTCCTTTCAAGAGGCTCGGAAGCCTCCTTTCAAGAGGCTCGGAAGCCTCCTTTCAAGAGGCTCGGAAGCCTCCTTTCAAGAGGCTCGGAAGCCTCCTTTCAAGAGGCTCGGAAGCCTCCTTTCAAGAGGCTCTGGAAGCCTCCTTTCAAGAGGCTCAGAGCCTCCTTTCAAGAGTTCAGGAAGCCTCCTTTCAAGAGGCTCAGAAGCCTCCTTTCAAGAGGCTCAGAAGCCTCCTTTCAAGAGGCTCAGAAGCCTCCTTTCAAGAGGCTCAGGAAGCCTCCTTTCAAGAGACTCAGAAGCCTCCTTTCAAGAGGCTCAGGAAGCCTCCTTTCAAGAGGCTCAGAAGCCTCCCTTTCAAGAGGCTCAGGAAGCCTCCTTTCAAGAGGCTCAGAGCCTCCTTTCAAGAGGCTCAGAAGCCTCCTTTCAAGAGGCTCAGAGCCTCCTTTCAAGAGGCTCGGAAGCCTCCTTTCAAGAGGCTCAGAAGCCTCCTTTCAAGAGGCTCAGAAGCCTCCTTTCAAGAGGCTCAGGAAGCCTTCTTTCAACAGGCTCAGAAGCCTCCTTTCAAGAGGCCCGAAGCCTCCTTTCAAGAGGCCCGGGAAGCCTCCTTTCAAGAGGCCAGAAGCCTCCTTTCAAGAGGCAGAGCCTCCTTTCAAGAGGCCCGGAAGCCTCCTTTCAAGAGGCCCGGAAGCCTCCTTTCAAGAGGCCAGGAAGCCTCCTTTCAAGAGGCCCGGAAGCCTCCTTTCAAGAGGCAGGAAGCCTCCTTTCAAGAGGCCCGGAAGCCTCCTTTCAAGAGGCCAGGAAGCCTCCTTTAGAGGCCCGGCCTCGTTTCAAGAGGCTCGGAAGCCTCCTTCCAAGAGGCTCGGAAGCCTCCTTTCAAGAGGCTCGGAGTCTCCTTTAAAGAGGCCCGGAAGCCTCCTTTCAAGAGGCTAGGAAGCCTTCTTTCAAGAGGCTCGGAAGCCTCCTTTCAAGAGGCCCGGAAGTCTCCTTTCAAGAGGCCCGGAAGCCTCCTTTCAAGAGGCCCGGAAGCCTCCTTTCAAGAGGCCCGGAAGCCTCCTTTCAAGAGGCCCGGAAGCCTCCTTTCAAGAGGCCCGGAAGCCTCCTTTCAAGAGGCCGGGAAGCCTCCTACCAAGAGGCCCGGAAGCCTCCTTTCAAGAGGCCCGGAAGCCTCCTTTCAAGAGGCCCGGAAGCTGCGCATCTTACCAAGCGTCCAACTCTATATGCTCTCTGATTCAGTTTAAACTAACCCATCAAATTCTATACTACATGCAGATAAAAACACCAGCCTCTTTTGAAGTTTGGTTTTGGCAGTTTTGAAGTAATTTATGCTTGTCTCTCTCTGACAGTAAAATTTTAATATTTTATCATAATTCATGTTCAATTTCTCTGTGTTTGAATTCAACCACAAGAACGAAGATGTTTATTTTGCTTTATACGTGTGAAAATGGGAAAGCCTAAAATACACAAAAATATGAATTGTCATCAATGAATGGACCGTAAATTGCGCCAAAGACTACAACAGACCAGCTTCTGCTGCAAATTTCGTGACCAATACTAAACAGAACTCAACAAAGTCAACAACCGTTGGCCTCAAACTGAAAATGAACTTTATCCAACAGTAGCAAAAGCTGGGCAATCTATGGGCAAACATCAAATTGCTAAACCAGTTGTGCCCAGAAGGATGAAGGATACCGCACTCGGCAATGGGGGATGAGCGACCAGTAATGAAGACTATAAGGACACACAAAAGACAAGCAGAAAGCTATTGGTTCGTTCCGAAAAGGCAATTTCTTCGTTTCGCCACGATGCAGATGTTGCCAAGCTTGGCTCGTTTGATTACTCTGACTTGGGAAATCAATCAATACCCGGTGTAAAGGGAAAGACTGTTGGCCAGGTTCAGGCGATGCAGACGAATAGCGGGACACCATGTAGCCAAGTGTAGAGCATTGTCGTTCGACCCATCAACCGATAAACTTACCACAATCAATGAATGGCCGGTGATAGTTCGATCCGATTTCTATCGACGACGACGACGGTGACCGGGGTATGAGCTATTATGTACAAAGCTCCGAAGGATTGAACCTCTCTCCGCTTTTCTGATAGCATCGGTTGGGAAGAACAGTGGAATTCTGTTGTTTCACTTATTGAGACGGTACACGACCAGGTAATAAACCGATCCGGACCGGCGGTGGCGATTATCCACCGAAGACTCTGGAGGCCGTGTCTACATGATTGGCCTGACCGGTCACTGTAATTTATTCAATTATGTAGTTTAAATTTTCATTTTCCCCTAGCTGACAATAAACTAAAATGAGACAAGTAAATGGCATATGACAGGCATCCCTCGATTGAATAAACCCTTTTGTAATGAATGTAATGCTGATATTTCGCGAAAAAGTCTAATGCTTTTCTTTGAATTTATATAAGAATTTCTTGGATAATTGTAAGAATTGCCTGGAAAATTATTAGAATCAATAAAATTTTAGGAATATTCCGAAAAATTCTCGAATTTTTCTTTGGGAAATTCTTTGAATCTTGATTGTGGGTGCCACACAAAAATTGGGAATATCTTAGGGAAAATTAGGGATTTTCAGAAAAACTCGGGAAAGAAGTTATAAAATTGGGTATTACCTGTACCGGAGCTAGTAATGTAGAGAGGATATTGTAACTGCCATCTATGTTTGTACAGCTTCGAGCTTGGAAACGGTGTTTACCCTTCGCCACATCCGCTGGGACACAGTGGGTTCAAATGGAGACAAAGTGTATTAGCAATTTTCCAGTTTGTATGATTCATCGTATCGTCATTACACTGGAGGATAACAGGACTGGACCACATATATTCGTGTCACAATGGAAGTGTGATTTTAATCACTTTTGTGTCGAAAGAACACATAGTGGAACAGCACACCTCGATTCTGAAACACATCAGTAGCTGTGCTGCGCGAAGGTTGTTTACGACGTTTTGTCCTATAGCCACAACATATTTATCCTTTAACGATGGGTAACAGCAAGGATTTACCGCTGCCGGAAAGGATTGGATCCATTGTAGGGATGCTGTTGGCTGCTGCTATCGGTTGTTTCGTATTATTACTACTACACAAGCCGAGCCACCAATGTTCCATCCATGCGGTTTCGAAACCACTCTCCGAACCCGTTCATTCGATCCCGTGGGAAATGAGGATGAAACATTGTGGGCCATCACGGTTCTGAATGCTGTTTGTATGACGCCAAAGCCGGGGAGCGGAATAACAAATGGCTGAAATTACAGATGAAGGCTGGCAGATACAAGTTGAGATGTTGGCTGTACGGTGCCGGGGAATTGTTGCCGGCGAATAATGATGTCACATCGAGTAGACTGTGGCGACATTTGACTAGAGGATTGTGGTTTCGTTCTAAATTGAGGTGAAAACTGAACAATGCTACAATGCTGTTTCAATGGAAAGTGCAAGAATGTCATTTTATTCGGCCCTCACGTGACCTAAGCATTCTAAAGTAAACTTAATTGTACCTTGACAGATACGTATTTCGACATCAACAGTAAGGTCGTTTTCAGTGTATCGTACTTGACTCGACTCGACGACGAAAAATCTCAAAATAATTTTCTTAACACGATGATCGGGTTTGGAGAAGATTTATTGTTTAACTCAAACGCAATCAAAAATAAGTGTTAAAATATTATTTCAAATAATGACATTTGAATAAGGCAGTTTTAGTGGCATTCACTTCTTTCGAAATTGAGAGGTTTGTTTTTTCTTAAATCTTTTTTTTTTTTATAAATCTTAAAATGAAGTTGTACGTATACGGACTGGACGAGGCAATCCCGCCGGCAATTGTGGGTAATAATCGGATTCACGAGCAGCACACATGTTGTATAGAAGATTCTGTCACCCATATACAACCCGAGCAGCACAAGTCAGACAAAAATGGTTGCAGCAACTTGATTATGACTAAATCCGGTCGCATATGAGTTGCAGTAACCTATGTGGAACATGTGTGCTGCTAGGGAACTAATTATGATCATATTTGAGTTGATGTAACCAAACAGACTGAACTGTGCTGTCAGGTTGTGGAAGTGTTTTATGGCGGCTTTTTCAAGGACACATAACACGTCAAGCTACCGATCATCGCAAAAGTTCTTGTCCGACCATGAAAAAGGGAAACTGCTACGAATGAAACCAGGATTGTGGATACGTCGGAAAAATTAGTACAGGCTGAAGAATCCGGTGGAAAATGAAATTGTAGTACTAGAAGAAGAAATTATCGTAGATCATACTGATGAGAAGGAGGCGCAAATGCAACAGACATACGAGGATTCAGAGAAGCAAGGAATCGAGATTGCATCCTCGTATGTGATGATGATGATTTCATCCAGCGGACGCACGGGATTCCTAACTACTTGAAACTGGTGAATGACTTTAAAATCGTGATAAAAGAGAAGCCACGGAAGCTATAAGCAAGGCAGCAAAGCGCTCGTCTGAACAATACATGCTATTTTTGTAACTATAGCATTCGGATCCGTAAAGCTGTTAGAAAAAGTCTGAGCCTTAATAAACAAACCAATGGAAAAAAAATCTTTTTCTTGTAGTTTTTATGGAATCAAGCCATTAGGCCGAAGCTCAGTATATGGCCATTAGGCCGAACGGTCATTAGGCCGATTGAGATGTAAAAAGTGGTATATATGTGAGAAGTGAGAAGTTAGTTCTTCCTTTTACTTCTTTTATCTTTCTTTGTTCCTCCTTCTAACTTATTTTTTCTTTAATCAATCAATTCTTCCTTCTTGCTTTTTCATTTTCCTTTTTTATTTTAATTTTTCCTTCATCCAGTTTTCTTCTTCCTTGTTTTATTTTTTATTGTTTTTTTTTATTTTTTCTTCTCCCTTCTTCTCTATTTATCTCACTTCTTTTTTCTTCCTTTTTAATTTTTGACTTTTTCTTCACTTTCTTCTTTACTCTATAACGGGTCGGCCAGTCGCGCTTCCGGTTAATAATTGGGCGTCTTATGCGCCACTCCTGGTAGGAGACCGCCCAACGAGTTTCAGTTGCCCGGCTTGAGACATCCTTAGGAGAAGGGTCACTTTTCTTAAAGAGAAAGCTGACTGGCTAACCTGCATACGTCCGTCGTACTTCTCGTTTCCGAGCGGACACAACTAATTCCAAGAGATTTCCTCAAATAAATTCTTCCGATATCCGGCCTGGAGACAAAGTCATTCAGGCGGGGGTTTTCCTCATCGGACCAACCCAAAAAAGTTACCCGTTTCACCCCGTCCAAGATTGAAAAGCGATCAGAAGTCAGAATCGGGCTGACTACCCAGTAAATACATCCAAATATACGCTAATACACTACTCACGAACGCGAAGCGACATAAATTCTTTACAGACACCAACTAAATACATTCAAATAGCAGATTTTGTACCGGTCTAACGCTTACGATCGAGATATTTCTTTCGGCTCTGATCCCTCCCATACATGAGGCTCCAATAAAGATTTACATGGATTTTATTGCATTTATCTTCATTCCCTGCATTCGCCTAGGCCAGAGTGTATGTAACTAAGAGTGGCGACACTGTCAGAATTGGAACAAAATTCATCTGTCATTCCCATACAAAATCGTGTTCCAAACGAGCAGGAGACCTGTCAAATGCGGCACATGTCGCCACTCTTAATTACATACACTCTGGCCTAGGCCTAGCATTTCCCACTGTTTCCCTCTGAGCTATCTGTGTGTGCGTGCGATATTCCTCTCTACTTCTAATTTGTGTACACTCTCTTCCAACTTCTGCTTTGCCGTTCTCTTCACCGGCTACGGGACTCTTCTCCTTCAGCTGACTCCGACAAACTTCTCCTGCGAACTCACTCTCGCTTCTCACATACGGTGAGCTTCACACGGGAGCCGTATCGAATTGGCTAATTACGGACTCACGAAACAAAAATTGTTGTGCCTCTACTGGGTCACATGGCCATGGACGACACAAACAATTACGCATGCATTTACTCACGGGTTTTACTAGCGGGTTTGGAGTGGACCTACGGATGAGGCCGGAGCTGCATTGCGCACTACTCCGGTCCAGAAACTCACGCCGACGGACGGCGTATTGCGTCGATGTGGTACGGTCACTCACTTCCTTCGGTGCGCGGGCTTACGCATGGGCGCGGTACAAACGTCCGTTCATCTCCTGGCGCGCAAAGCAAAGTGTTGAGGCACCGTCGGCACTTGCTTGACGATGACGACGACGACAACGGCGATCTGCTGCTATGCGGTTGGAGCTACGATGCAATCGATTGATGTGGTTTCGGTGGTTTGGCTTCGCCTGCCAAAGGCGCGATTTTGACGGTTCGCAACCTTCTCCGGCCAAGTGTACCCCGGGAATCTTTGCAGCAAATTATATCTTGTCTTGTCTTGTCTTGTCTTAGCACATGCACAGCCAGTATTGAAAAGCATCCTGGAAATGTCGGTTGTATCCCCGAGCATTTTCTTGTCTGCATTAATATTTGCAGCATATCATAAATATGACACAAGTATTAAAACGGCCAGGCCCACCGTGCAGGCTTGAATTTGGGAGAAAATCCAGAACTCCCCGGCAATCAGATTATTTAGTAATAAATAACTTGATCGACGAAGAGTTTTGAATCTACGAAAGGAAGAAACGGGGACAGCCGTACCAACTGTTTCACATTCAGGGGGAAAGATGATTGACGTATCGTTGGGAGTGACTTTGCTAAGAAGATTAATGTACACTCCTTGGGTCCTCGACGTCTTGGGATGGGACACAGTTTTTAGTCTGGTGCCCTGGCTTATACACTGATGGGCAAAAGTATTCGCATAAATTCAGACAGATGACTATGAAAACATGACAAATACTTAATGTACATCAGTGTACATATAGGCCTAGGTTTAAGCGCCATTACTCGCTCTCTGGAACGAGAAAAGAAAAAGAAACAAAAACGATGAAAAACAAGCGTCAACTCATAATCGATTAAATTATATCATATTTTTACTTACAACATCTCTATATTTTCCGTGCTTGGAATCGTTTTTTAATTACTCCCGTCAAAACACAATTTATTGAAATTGCTTACCACAAATTTTCGCGAAAAGTGAATGGGGAGTGAAAATGAAGAAACGAAAGAAAAAATCACCAAGAAAGCCGATTTTCGTTTATCTCCGGTCTCCGTTTAAAAACTTCTCGTAAATTGAAAAAAAAAATCAAGGGAGATTTTAATAAGCCACAAAACTCAATAACAAATACAGATAATGTATATATATGTGATATGAATTTCGTGATAAAATGAACTTATTCTATATTGGAGTAATTTAAAAGAATTTCTCCTATATTAAGTTATTATAATGTTCCTTAAAACATAATAGAGTGGCTCAAATTTTAATATATTTATCAAATAAATATATGCATAATAATATGAAATGTTTATAGGTACATAACTTATATGATTGCATTAATCATATAAACTAGAATTGTTTGCAATAAGCAAAAAAGAAGGACAGATATATTAGCAACAAACTTTGGCAATGGTTTTGCTTTCTCCTAATGCGGTAATTAAATTGTTGTTATTATTCGTAACCGTCAGATATACAATTGATATTGTTATACAACGATGTGCTAACACATTTTTATTCAATTTTTAGTTTATATTTTTATGGGAAATTCTATTTAATATGATATGTGATCATGCGTGTGTGGTACAATACAATGGACTCGTTATTTTGTCCACGCATTAATTCGAGCTTCGTTTATTTTGATTTTTTATCAAAAGAACTCTTCGAATAATGTAAAATTATACGGCGTAAGTTAATAAGCAATAAATAAAATAATATTGGACTTATGGTATTCCTTAAGTTTCGCATATTAGTCCCATATGAAAAAAAAACATCAAATGAAGAAAATGAGGAATAAACTCATAGGGACTCATATGCGGTCATCTTCCATATGGGACAAAATGATTTGGTATTTTTTCGACTTTTTCTGAACAAGCATTCCAATTTAAGTAAAGACAAAAAACTCAAAATAATTTTCTTATCAATAGTCAAAATGATTTTCTAATTTTCTAAGCAGCACTAAAAAAACGCAATCAATATAAAAATATGTACCAAGGCAAATTTCAATGAAAAAATGTGGTCCTAAAAGCGAAGCTTTCAACTCACACAGAATGCTTAGTGAATGCAAATCTGCGATAGAACAATATACTAAATGTTGGAGATATGACAGTAAGGAGATAATCGAATAGATGTGCATTGTGCATTCATCAACGCATCAATTTGTAGTATCAAGCAAAGAATGGAAAGCAAATTTGGGCGGGAAAATTATTGTTGGTGTTTCCAAATGATCGGTTGCACGGTGATCTTTTTATCTTTAATAATAAGATACAATATCCATAAAACCCTCTAACCATATTATGATACAATATCCCTCTAAATCACATATACTCACTATGTACTCTGAACACTGGTAATACTTGTGATAGTAAATTTGATTATTTCATATAAGTATATGAAGTGTAGGTATGTAATAATAAATAAATTCCTTCTTTCATACCACTATCACGGAATCATCACACTCCAATTTAAATTAATGAAGGATAAATTTCTACAGTTCGTCGTTAACTTTGGTAACGAACTAATCGATATATGTTTGTGTAATATATAACTGCAAGAGAAATTATGCATAAATATGTAACAGTATCGACTGTGCTATGGAAATATAGTGCTAACATAGCGTAACATAGTGCTATGGAAAAATAATATTCATAATTGTTGCATTAATAAAAGTGCAATCATTCAAAGGAATATAAAGGATCGATCTCACCAAAACTGAAACCCGGGAATCTTCTTCAATCTTCATGCAGCCAGCAGCCCATCCGAGTACAAATCCGTATCTAGGCATCACTTTATGGCAGTTTCCGGGAAATCTTCCTGTGTATGCCTTTTGAGGGTGGCGCCATGTTCTTCGCTTCAAACCGCCCTCGCAGCACTTCGGATCCAGCCCAATAATCGGATCCAGAGCATCAAAAAGTTGATTTCTCAGACGTAGATTTCATATTCGATTACTGTTCAGCATCAGCGAAAAATTTATTAATTCTTCCAAATGAAGATCGCATCGGCCTGTAGAGAATAATGCTTGCAGTGTCCCACATTCAGTCCATTCGATGTTGGGCAAACGGTGACGTTTCGTTTTTCTTCGAAAGATTTATAGCTTGTGCTTCAGTATTTTGAAAAGAATGATCTCGTAACATTGGGAAAGTAGGAATAATTTGAGCAGAAGATTCCGACAGCCGAAAAATAATGGCAAAAATTTTTACAGCGGAAAAAATCCGAATCTTTGCAGCAAATTATATTTCACTAAACACTCGGAGGATAATTTGAATCTACGAACTAACAAGGTAGAAAAAAGTGTACACTATGGTCTGTAATCTTTCAAATCACTTTCCGGTGTAATTATTTTGGAAAAAAACTTTAAACCTTATCCGTACGATAAAGGAAAATCCAACATCTTCCACTCCTGGTAAAGTCACGCAGCGTTACCAACAAAATCAGCGTAATTCATCAACTTCCCCTACACTTGTTCATTAAATCAGCGGTTCTCAACCTTTTCCTTGAAAGGTACCCCTTCGAACTTTTGCATTCATTGAGGTACCCCCTCTCGGGTATTTCGGGTCAATACGGCCAATCATCTTGAAAAAATAATTCCGAGCCCCTTGAAGGGAGGCTTCCGAGCCTCTTGAAAGGAGCTTTTGAATCCGTTTAAAGTAGGCTTCCGCGCCTCTTGATAAGCGGCGTCTGAGCCTCTCGTAGAGAGGCTTCCGAACCCCTTGGAGGTGGTTTTCGAGTCACTTAAAAGGAGGCTCCCTTTGCATCTTGAAATGACGCTTCTGAACCTCTTGAAAGGAGGCTTCCAAGCCACTTGAAAGAAGAAGAATTCCGAGCCCCTTGAAGCGAGGCTTCTAAACCTTTTAAAAGGCGGCTTCCTAACCACTTGAAAGAAGGCGTAAGAACCTTTTGAAAGAAGGCATCTGAGCCTCTTGAAAGGAGGTATCTAAGCCTCTTGAAAGTAAGCTTTCGAAGTCTCTTGAAAAGCGGCTTTCGAGCCTCTTGAAAGGCGGCTTTCGAGCCTCTTGAAAGGAGGCTTCCGAGCCTCTTGAAAGGAGGCTTCCGAGCCTCTTGAAAGGAGGCTTCCGAGCCTCTTGAAAGGAGGCTTCTGAGCCTCTTGAAAGGAGGCTTCCCGAGCCTCTTGAAAGGAGGCCTGAGGCCTCTTGAAAGGAGGCTTCTGAGCCTCTTGAAGGAGGCTTCTGGGCCTCTTGAAAGGAGGCTGAGGCCTCTTGAAGGAGGCTCTGAGCCTCTTGAAGGAGGCTTCTGAGTCTCTTGAAAGGAGGCTGGAGCCTCTTGAAAGGAGGCTCCTGAGCCTCTTGAAAGGAGGCTCCAGAGCCTCTTGAAAGGAGGCTTCCAGGCCTCTTGAAGGAGGCTTCCAGAGCCTCTTGAAAGGAGGTTTGAGCCTCTTGAAAGGAGGCTTCCAAGCCTCTTGAAAGGAGGCTTCCAAGCCTCTTGAAAGGAGGCTTCCAAGCCTCTTGAAAGGAGGCTTCCAAGCCTCTTGAAAGGAGGCTTCAGAGCCTCTTAAAAGGAGGCTTCAGAGCCTCTTAAAAGGAGGCTTCCGAGCCTCTTGAAGGAGGCTTCAGAGCCTCTTAAAAGGAGGCTTCCGAGCCTCTTGAAGGAGGCTTCCGAGCCTCTTGAAGGAGGCTTCCGAGCCTCTTGAAAGGAGGCTTCCGAGCCTCTTGAAAGGAGGCTTCCGAGCCTCTTGAAAGGAGGCTTCCGAGCCTCTTGAAAGGAGGCTTCCGAGCCTCTTGAAAGGAGGCTTCCGAGCCTCTTGAAAGGAGGCTTCCTGAGGCCTCTTGAAAGGAGGCTTCCAAGCCTCTTCAAAGAAGAATTTCGAGTTTCTTGAAGCGAGGCTTCTAAACCTCTTGAAAGGAGGCTTCCTAACCACTTGAAAGAAGGCGTAAGAACCTTTTGAAAGAAGGCTTCCGAACCTCTTGAAAGGAGGCTTCCGAGCCTCTTGAAAGGAGGCTTCCGAGCCTCTTGAAAGGAGGCTTCCGAGCCTCTTGAAAGGAGGCTTCCGAGCCTCTTGAAAGGAGGCTTCTGGGCCTCTTGAAAGGAGGCTTCTGGGCCTCTTGAAAGGAGGCTTCTGGGCCTCTTGAAAGGAGGCTTCCGAGCCTCTTGAAAGGAGGCTTCCGAGCCTCTTGAAAGGAGGCTTCCGAGCCTCTTGAAAGGAGGCTTCCTGAGCCTCTTGAAAGGAGGCTTCTGAGTTTCTTGAAAGTAGGCTTCTGAGTCTCTCGAAAGAAGGCTTCCTGAGCCTCTTGAAAGGAGGCTCTGAGGCCTCTTGAAAGGAGGCCTGAGGCCTCTTTGGAAAGGAGGCTTCCGAGGCCTCTTGAAAGGAGGGCTCTGAGCCTCTTGAAAGGAGGCCTGAGGCCTCTTGAAAGGAGGCTTCTGAGCCTCTTGAAAGGAGGCTTCCGAGGCCTCTTGAAAGGAGGCTTTGAGGCCTCTTGAAAGGAGGCTCTGAGCCTCTTGAAAGGAGGCTTCCAGAGCCTCTTGAAAGGAGGCTTCTGAGCCTCTTGAAAGGAGGCTCTGAGGCCTCTTGAAAGGAGGCCTCCGAGCCTCTTGAAAGGAGGCTCTGAGGCCTCTTGAAAGGAGGCTTGAGCCTCTTGAAAGGAGGCTTCTGAGCCTCTTGAAAGGAGGCTCTGAGCCTCTTGAAAGGAGGTTTCGAGGCCTCTTGAAAGGAGGCTTCCTGAGTTTTTGAAAGTAGGCTTCCTGAGCCTCTTGAAAGGAGGCTTCGAGCCTCTTGAAAGGAGGCTTGAGCCTCTTGAAAGGAGGCTTCTGAGCCTCTTGAAAGGAGGCCTGAGCCTCTTGAAAGGAGGCTTCTGAGCCTCTTGAAAGGAGGCTTGAGGCCTCTTGAAAGGAGGCTTCTGAGCCTCTTGAAAGGAGGCTTCTGAGCCTCTTGAAAGGAGGCTTCCTGAGCCTCTTGAAAGGAGGCCTGAGCCTCTTGAAAGGAGGCTTGAGCCTCTTGAAAGGAGGCCTGAGCCTCTTGAAAGGAGGCTTCCAGGCCTCTTGAAAGGAGGCTTCTGGGCCTCTTGAAAGGAGGCTTCTGGGCCTCTTGAAAGGAGGCTTCTGGGCCTCTTGAAAGGAGGCTTCCAGGAGCCTCTTGAAAGGAGGCCTGAGCCTCTTGAAAGGAGGCCTGAGGCCTCTTGAAAGGAGGCTTCCTGAGCCTCTTGAAAGGAGGCTCTGAGCCCTCTTGAAAGGAGGCCTGAGTTTCTTGAAAGTAGGCTTCTGAGCCTCTTGAAGGAGGCCTGAGCCTCTTGAAAGGAGGCTCTGAGGCCTCTTGAAAGGAGGCTTCTGAGCCTCTTGAAGGAGGCTTCTGAGCCTCTGAAAGGAGGCTTCAGGCCTCTTGAAAGGAGGCTTCTGGGCCTCTTGAAAGGAGGCTTCTGGGCCTCTTGAAAGGGCTTGAGCCTCTTGAAAGGAGGCTTCTGAGCCTCTTGAAAGGAGGCCTGAGGCCTCTTGAAAGGAGGCTTCTGAGTTTCTTGAAAGTAGGCTTCCAAGCCTCTTGAAAGGAGGCTTCCGAGCCTCTTGAAAGAAGGCTTCCTGAGCCTCTTGAAAGGAGGCCTGAGCCTCTTGAAAGGAGGCTTCTGAGTTTCTTGAAGTAGGCTTGAGGCCTCTTGAAAGGAGGCTCTGAGCCTCTTGAAAGGAGGCTTCCTGAGCCTCTTGAAAGGAGGCTTCTGAGCCTCTTGAAAGGAGGCTTCTGAGGCCTCTTGAAAGGAGGCTTCTGAGCCTCTTGAAGGAGGCTTCTGAGCCTCTTGAAAGGAGGGCTCCAGGCCTCTTGAAAGGGAGGCCTCAGGCCTCTTGAAGGAGGCTTCTGAGCCTCTTAAAGGAGGCTTCTGAGCCTCTTGAAAGGAGGGCTTCCAGGCCTCTTGAAAGGAGGCTTCTGAGCCTCTTGAAAGGAGGCTTCCTGAGCCTCTTGAAAGGAGGCTCTGAGCCTCTTGAAAGGAGGCTTCCTGAGCCTCTTGAAAGGGAGGCTCTGAGCCTCTTGAAAGGAGGCTTCCGAGCCTCTTGAAAGGAGGCTTCCGGGGTTTCTTGAAAGTAGGCTTCTGAGGCCTCTTGAAAGGAGGCTTGAGCCTCTTGAAAGGAGGCTTCTGAGCCTCTTGAAAGGAGGCTTCTGAGCCTCTTGAAAGGAGGCTTTGAGGCCTCTTGAAAGGAGGCTCTGAGCCTCTTGAAAGGAGGCTTCCGAGCCTCTTGAAGGAGGCTCTGAGCCTCTTGAAAGGAGGCTTCCGGGCCTCTTGAAAGGAGGCTTCCTGAGCCTCTTGAAAGGAGGCTTCTGAGCCTCTTGAAAGGAGGCTTCCAGGCCCTCTTGAAAGGAGGCTTCTGAGCCTCTTGAAAGGAGGCTTGAGGCCTCTTGAAGGAGGCTTCTGAGCCTCTTGAAAGGAGGCTTCGAGCCTCTTGAAGGAGGCTTCTGAGGCCTCTTGAAGGAGGCTTCAGGCCTCTTGAAAGGAGGCCTGAGCCTCTTGAAAGGAGGCTTCCGAGCCTCTTGAAAGGAGGCCTGAGCCTCTTGAAAGGAGGCTTCCTGAGCCTCTTGAAAGGAGGCTTCCGAGCCTCTTGAAAGGAGGCTTCCGAGCCTCTTGAAAGGAGGCTTCCGAGCCTCTTGAAAGGAGGCTTCCGAGCCTCTTGAAAGGAGGCTTCCGAGAAGCGTAGAAGAATGCTTCTAATCCTCTTGCAACGAAGCAACCGAGCTTTAGTGAATAAAAAACTTTCATGTCTCTCAAACGAAGGATTCCGAACCATTAGATTCTCGATTTTAGTTCAGAAGCATATTCTTAACAATATTCTCTCGACTAAATGTCCATTTGACTAAATTTCCATTCGACTAAATGTCCATTCGACTAAATGTCCTTTCGACTAAATGTCATTCTACTAAACGTCATTCGACGAAATGTCATTCGACGAAATGTCATTCGACGAACTGTCCCATAACCATTCTTAACATATTATTCATCCCTTGTTTCGAACAGGTATATAAAATTCCTTTACAGAAAAAAAATGGTTCATTCGACGTTTTGTTCCGCAGCCCTTCATACATTGTGCTGGCTGTTAAAGGCAGGAATCAATTGGCTTTGATTTATTGATCGCATTGCATATTATGTACAAGACAAAATTTTGAAATAAACAATGCACAATTATTGAAACTTTCGATTTTAAGGACGGCTACGCAGTCTTGAATTATTGAAACAAGATGTATATTTATCTGACGTTTCGACACGGGGATGGTGTCTTCATCAGGGAAAAAATACGATATTTGTTCCTAGTCTTTTGTTTAGTCTAACATTAACTGTCTGGTACTAAGACTAAACAATAGACTTCAAGGGCCTAATCCAGAATCTCAAAATCGAAATAAAAATATACAGTCGATTTCTCAATAGTTCATTATTGAAACATTATCAATGAGTTTCGATTGGAATTGTCATACGTCCGCCATTACGCATTTTTGTTCGAGGTATCCTCTAGGGTCTGCGAAAGTCCCCCAGGTTGAGGTACATGTACCCCAGGACCAGGTTGAGAACCGTTGCACTAAATGAAAGAAATATCTATTGCTGTAATGAAGAATTATTCTAAAAAAAAACTACCGAGAATCAGCTCCCGGAAGAATTTCTCAATCATGGCACTGAACAGCTTTATGAAACTTTGCACCATTTCATGTCGAAAATATGGGAAGACTAGGAATTCCAGCTAGCTGGTTGGACGGCCTCAGTGCGCCAGTTACCGAGGAATAACCCTTTTTAATTCGGCGTTCAAAATTATGTCCTGTATTCTATTCAACAGATTGAGACCGCTTGAAGATTTTTTCGTCGGCGATAATTTAGTACAATTTGTAGACACTTCATCTGTTTATTGATTTCGAAGCATCGTACGATGGTTTTCCGGCGAAACTGATACAGCTGATTTGTGTAACGTTAAACGGATCAAAATCAAGTGTAAGTGTTGCGGATGAAATTTCATTTAGGTGGGGTAGGTGTCCATGAAAAAATATTTTCCATAAAATAATCAATAACGAGCAATAAATAAACATAATAAAAATTCCATAAAAAATACAAAAAAAGCAATAAAATTGATAAAACTTTAAATGAACTTTAAACGCTTTTAAAGAAAGGGTCATCTATGGAAAAATTCTCAGTTTTATTGTTTTTTTTTTATATTTCTTTATGGAAATATTTTATATTGCTCTTTATTGATTTTTAAAAAAATATGTTTATTTTGTAGAATATTTTGTAATTGTTTTTTGCTTGTATTGTTTTATTTGGCTCAAAACTTATTACAAACCTATTATGCTGTGGTCGAGCATATTTATTGTTGTACATAAGCATACATTGCACAGTGTTCGATTTCGTCGATTTCACGATCAAAATTAAATAACTTTTAAACCGTTGGATTTAGATGTTTGGTGTCTTCTAGAAAGTTTTTGGGCGTGAAAAGACACATCTTTTGATGTAATGAGTTTAATGATCAATCCTCCTAGAAGTGAGATGAAAATTTACTTTTCGTCAGAAAAATAAATAGAGAATTGGTTTCTTCAGCAAAGTTGTAGATTAAGGCATTACGAGAAACTTTGTAGAACATTCCGAAGCTCTATCTATTAAAGGTAATGAAATATGAGCGTTATCTGAGGATGACCCCCTCAAAAACAGTTTTTTAAATATAACTTTTTAACGTGACTTTCACATTTTCACGATCTTCTACAAAGTTATTCGTACTAACAAAATACACATTTTGATTACTATAGAGAGTATCTATTCTTTAAATTTACAAAGTTATTCAAGATTTTTCATTTTTTCTTGGTGAACTTTCACCTTAAGTAACTTTCTCCGGCGCAAAATGGCGCAGTCAGTTCAGGTGGTATCCGAAAGTCATAGCCTTCTGCTACAACTGACATGTGAAACTCCTTGTAGGCAAGAGTAGGCAAGGTATGTTACATTCAGAAGAAGTGTCCAATATAACATCAACAAAAAGGCAAATAACGCAGCTCGCAACCTACTGTTGATGCTTTAAAAGCATTTTCATTCCATAAAATTATAAGGAGAACTACTGTAAGCCCAAAGAGAAGCACTGGTTTTATTTGGTTCATCAAACACAATTAAATATTATCAGTATTGCTTTTATATTGAATTGAATTGACTGAATCGCAAATAAACAAAGATTCTGAAAATTCAATCAAAGTTCATTGCCTGCTTTCCGGATATTGGCCACGGAGTGGAAATTAATTATCATGTTTTAAACCCGATTTGTGCATATGCACAACATGTGAAAGATTTAGTTTGAAAAATGAATTGGAGGTAACCACTTCCTCTGGTGGTGGTTTAACCCATGACGAACTTTGACAGATCCTATAGACATTTTCGGCTTGGAAAAATTCATGCCTCACTTTTCACTTTCACTGGTTCGTCCCTTTCCGTTTCCTCATAAATTATCTTCCATCAGTTCATGTGAAGAGCTTCGTATTTGTATATCTATTTCAATTGAAACTATGTACTACCAGACAGCGTTTTTTTAGTTTTTTTATGATCTTTTCGTTGATTGGTTGAATTGCGAGAGTTCGGCCATGTGCCATAGCCATAGTGTTGGGAATTCGGGCTTATCAGTACCCGCGAAGCTGCAAAAGATGACGGAAGTCCTTCATGGCTTAGTAAGGAAAGCATCTGTATAGCATACTGGGGTCGTGGGTTGATACCGCACCGAAGGAAGTGGTTAGGTACCTCAAATACATTTTTCAAACTAAATCGTTCACATGTTGTGCATATGCACAAATTGAGTTTAAAAACATAATAATTAATTTCCACTCTGGGTGGCCAATGTCCGGAAAGAAGGCAATGAACTTTGATTGAATTTTCAGAATCTCACCCAAAACAATTCTGTGTGACTTTCTTTGTATTAAGCATTTTGTATCAAATCTCGCATTAAAACCGATCAGAGAATGTCATACTTGTTAATACAGCTCATTGCATTAAGTCGGTTTATTTGGTTTCGATCAATACATCCAAACGAATCTCGTTGGCTCCTCCTAGAACAAGTATATGAATCGTGTACAGCAATATGACTTTAACCCACACAGTCTTCCTGATTCCATTTAACTTGATAACGGAAAAGGACACAAATATGCATGATGCTCGTATCATTCATTGCTATCCCTGTTACCCTTCCACTTGTCACATCCGCATAGCATGAAACGTGGATTATGATTGCCTTTGAGCACATCGTTCCTCATCTGGTAAATAGTCCGGATGGTTAGCGCGTCAGTCAAGATGTGCTAAGGGTGGAGAGTCCAGGTTCGATTCCCGTCTTTGACCGAATTTTTTTGTATGGTTGCTGAGGTTGTCGAAGTATACAGCATTGCACTCCTCGATGGGGGAGTGTAAAATTAGATTCAATGTAGACACTAACACATAACCAGTTCCTATTTTCTCCGGCCGGAGACCTAATTCAAGGGCCTGCCGTTTACTTAATACAATCTGAGCATATGTCGCAAATTATGGCAAACTGTACACGAAACTAATGCGAGATTGCAATAAAATGTTGCAATCTCTGGTTGGGTGTATGTTTATTTGCGTTTCAGTCAATTCTTACTGTAAAAGCAATACTGATAATATTTTATTGTGTTTAATGAACCAAAAAACAAGTGCTTCTCTATAGGCTTACAGTAGTTCTCCTTATAATTTTATGGAATGAAAATGCATTTAAAGCATCAAATGTAGGTTGCGAGCTGCGTTATTTGCCTTTTTGTTGGTTTTATATTGGACACTTCTTCTGAATGTAACATACCTTGCCTACTCTTGCCTACAAGGAGTTTCACATGTCAGTTGTAGCAGAAGGCTATGACTTTCGGATACCACCTGAACTGACTGCGCCATTTTGCGCCGGAGAAAGTTACTTAAGGTGAAAGTTCACCAAGAAAAAATGAAAAATCGTGAATAACTTTGTTATCTTAAGAGATAGAAACTTTCTATCGTAATCAAAATGCGTATTTTGTTGGCCCGAATAACTTTGTAGAAAATCATGAAAATGTAAAAAATCGCGTTAAAAAGTTATATCGAAAAAACTGTTTTTGAGGGGGTCATCCTCAGATAACGCTCATATTTCATTACCTTTAATAGATAGAGCTTCGGAATGTTCTACAAAGTTTCTCGTAATGCCTAACTCTACAACTTTGCTGAAGAAACCAATTCTCTATTTATTTTTCTGACGATAAGAAAATTTTCATCTCACTTCTAGGAGGATTGATCATCAAACTCATTACCTCAGAAGATGCGTCTTTTCACGCCCAAAAACTTTCTAGAAGACATCAAACATCTAAATCCAACGGTTTAAAAGTTATTCAATTTTGATCGTGAAATCGACGAAATCGAACACTGTGCATTGGAGCTCTAACCAATATCATGCAATCAGGCGACTTGCCTACTTTTGGTTATTGCACTAAGTAGTTAAAAACAACGATAATTGTCCACAATTTCTTATTTAAGCCACCAAAAGTGTCGAGCGAAATGGATAAAATTTTGGACAATTTTCCCAATATGAGTTCTATTATAGGTGGATGCTGTTTTCAGCCCACTTGGGACAAGGATTAGGATTTAGGATTTCGAACAAAAAATAAAGATGGTTTGCTGTTTGGTTGGTTGCAATTTTACTTACGTTGAACAAAGGCAGCATGCAAACGAAAGCAAAAAATCAGAGCACCTACTCACATGGAGCGATGCTCCCGAAAAATGTCCAAAATGTAAACAATGCTTTAGGTGAGAATGCCGCAAAAACGCACTAACGGAGAAATTCAATTGTAAACCTTATTCTAGACAAGTACTTGCTTATTATATTGCATAAACAGCTGGAACTCTGTCTCCTATCTGATTTTATTAGGTCAAGATACATAATTACAATGATTGGATGCGTACATTGATGTTTTTGGTTTAGTAAGTGTGTCTGATATCACTCCTTTCTATATCGATCAGCTTTTGTGAATCCTCTCAAAACCCTCACGTTTTGTAACTTCCCGAGTAAAACAAAAACGCTTTTCCCATACCGTATTTCAGATGAAATACTTCTTGCAATCGAATTGTCATAACTATGATGAAAAAATGAGACTAAAAACTATCTTCATGAAATGATTTGAAGTTCTTCGTTTTGAATGTTTTGATTTTCGATTTTCTCCTGCTGTTATGAATCAAAGTCGCATGCCGTTGGTTGATCGTGTCGCCATGCTCATGAAAATTGTGAAATAAATATGGTAGCTAACATAATGCGATTGTTATCCGTTCATCTGAAGTACGAAATAGGTAAGTTCATTCAGAAAATTCTTTTATTGCAGCGGTTCTCAACCCCTGGGGATACCTCGCTGGCCGCAGGGGATTCCTCGGTTACCAAAAATGCGCAATGACGGATGTATTACAATTCCAATAAAAACTTATTGATGTTGTTTAAAAATGTCTTATTTCGAAACTTTGTATTGTACATAATCGGCATAATATGACTTTTAAATCCTGTCTACCCCAAGTAGAGCAGTGTATGAAGGGCTGTGGGACAAAAGATCATACTGACAAAACGTCGAATGAACATATTTTTAATATCTTAAATGTAATCTACTTGATCGAGACAAAATATTGAATAATATGCTTCCGAACGAAACTCTAGAATCTGGAGGTTTGGTTTTTTTCTGAACAGCTCAGTAGTTTCGTTGCAAGAAGCTTTCTTTTAAGAGTCTCCTTCCGAAGCAACTCGTAAGCCTCCTTCTAATAAGATCGGAAGCCTCCTGCCAATAGGCTCGTAAACTTCCTGCTCGGAAGCCTCGTTTCAAGAGGCTGGAAAGCCTCCTTTCAAGACGCTTGGAAGCCAACGTTGAAGTTGCTCGGATACCTCGTTTCAAGAGAGTCCGAAGCCTTTTTTCAAGAGGCTCGGTAGCCTCGTTTCATGAGGTTCCGAAGCCTCCTTTCAAGAGGGTTGGAAGCTTCCTTTCAAGAGGCTCGGAAGCCTCCTTTCAAGAGGCTCGGAAGCCTCCTTTCAAGAGGCTCGGAAGCCTCCTTTCAAGAGGCTCGGAAGCCTCCTTTCAAGAGGCTCGGAAGCCTCCTTTCAAGAGGCTCGGAAGCCTCCTTTCAAGAGGCTCGGAAGCCTCCTTTCAAGAGGCTCGGAAGCCTCATTTCAAGAGGCTCGGAAGCCTCCTTTCAAGAGGCTCGGAAGCCTCCTTTCAAGGTTTATTGCGCTTAGCAGTTGAAAAAGGAATCTAGCGTAGTGTAATCAAAATGTTCTTTTACACTTTTCTATAGCAGCGCTGTTAAATATTTGCCTACAAAACAATGTATTATCGCTAAATGATTGATTTATGTGCGTGGTGAGCCAACATTTTATCCTATGCCAATATCACCACCAGTAACCCTATGGAAATTTTGTATTTTTATCCGTGGAAAAAATGGTTTCTTTATGGAAATTTCTTCTTTTATAATTGCAATTTTTGTTTTTAAAAGTGCCAATTTATGTTTGTTTTGTGGAAAATTCTTAATTGTTTGTAGAAATTTTGCTTTATTTGTGGAACTTTTATATTTATTTATTGCTTATACTCTGATTTCTAGACCAACATTTGAAACAGCCAAAATTTATTAATTCTGATTCTTTGTCTACATATATAGCTACGAAGAATCAGAAGCAATGAATTTTGGCTGTTACGCCCTTTTCAAATATTGGTCTAGGTTTCTTTATTGGCAAATTTCCTATTTTTTATGCAAAATTTCATTTTTTTTGGGGACAGTCGAGAATTTACTGTGTCACCCAACATTTAAATAACAAAAACTATGTGGTTCGGCCATTTCGCAGTCGGAACGTAACATTGTTTTAGAAAAAAGCAAAAACAAAATTTAGTCCCTGGAATGAGTCATTGACGAGTCAAACTCAGATTAAACAATCGGTTGCTCACACCATTAGACGTTACCGAACCCCATTTGCGCAAATTGATGAACTTTGATGCTGGTTTCACTTTAAAATCTGAAGAACATAGCAGTTCACCTGAAGAACATGGCAACCCAAGTCCTTCAGCAGTGGACGAATATGGCAGCAATTAATTTTAATGAAGGGAACTTAACGGATGAAATGCTCGATGAACTGCCTGAAAGTCCCTTATGTGAAACCATGCATGCTTGCACATTAGGGTGACAGCTAAGGAAGTATTTCGATTTTAAAAGCAATACTTTTGCACAACACAGCAATTTATATTCACTTTTCAGATTTTTTCGATGTGATTTTGAAGCTGCCTTAGTGGATCCAAGCAAATCAGTTATCTATCAAACGAACGAATCAATTGCAATTGCCATGGAAACAAAAGGCTGTCGAATCATTTTCTGAATATTTCAGCTTATTCGGTTGTTGCATAAGCTGGCACATTTGATTTTAATTTGTATGGAGTCAGCTCAAATATATGGGAAAATACACCTTCGTTACTCTTTCGTTCTACAAAATTGTTCAAGAAGCTCGTTTGAGCTCACATTAACAGAAAATGCAGTTGACATGCCGAAGAACAACTCCACTGAACATTAAATGAATTTCACTCAGTTTTTCACAAAATTGGAATTTTACAATTCAGAAAAATATACACGTGTTAAATTAAAGATTATTCACTAATACCATAGTCGTATTACATCTAAGGAAAACCTATTAGTGCCAATTGAACACGTATTCTTCCGTATTTCTTGCCAAAAAAATGTTAGAAATACAATGCAATAAAACATTCTCATCGTCACCCTAACACAAACAGTAACAAACTCGATAAGTCGTTTTATGGTGACATGTTTTCGCCGGTGTGTTGTTTTAATGGCTCGTGACTCGTGGAAATGATCATTTTCCAGACTCGCACGTGAAATTCTCTTTGTTTGGCGATGCTTCTAGTTGAGGTTCCAGACCGGGCGGTTGTATTGTTGCGAGGGAGCAACAAGACCGATGTGAGACCGAGAATGTGGCAAAAGCATCTGTTTCTTGGCTTGGTTCGATTTCATGAGCGAAAATGCAGACAGTTTGTGGATAGAACTTCCAGAGGTTTCGTTTGGCTAATTAATTCTATAGACATGCTTATCCCATTTGCGTTCGTTGCGCATGGAATCTGTTGTGTCAAAGATCTGTAATGACTGCAGATGGTAGAAGGGGTTTTATTGCTGCAGCTGCAGCAGCTATTAAGTAAGAACAATTTCGTTCCATGTTAGATAGGATTTGTTTCAAACATTCGGATATTAGATATGGTATACATATATGTACGTTGTGACGGTATGCAGTTTCTATCTAATCTTTTGTATTTTATCTTTTTTCCGATTTGATTGATTTGAAATTAAAACATGTTTTTTGTTCTCTTTACAGGTAAGTGCTAATTATTTGAAATGCTGCCAGTAAGTACAATGAAGCGACAAATGTTTACTTTTAGTGCTATAAAATACAATATTTGAATGCAAATATATGAAAATGAATAATAAATACCATTAAATAAATCACAAAAGAAATGCAAACGGAAAATTAATAGCGGAAGGAATATATCTATATTTCAGAATGCTTTTTGATTTGATCTTAAAACGGTTTTTATGATTAATAATGTTCAACAATCAACAACAATACTTCAAAATTGCAATAAGGAAGATCCATAAAGTACGTCACGCAAAATCGGCGATTTTCGACCCCCTCCCCTTCGTCACACTTTTGTATTAAACCTCTAAAATTTTTGTATGAGTCGTCACGCTGCTCGGAACCCCCTCCCCCTAGGGAGCGTGACGTACTTTTGTGGATGCTGGTCCCTAAGAATTAGGAATATCATATTGCATATTGCATTTATTTGACAGGCTCAGGCGTGTATAACACTTGATGGAGCCGGGACTCTTTATGATATTTACAAACTGTATCATTATTATTAACATTTAGTAAGGGACATTAACCAAGATACTCGTGGCGACTCAAGGTTAGATTGCGAAATTTCAGGATGGACAGGGTTGGGATTTTGGTTTTGGATATTTCAGCTGCTCATACGGGTAGTTGACGTCAAAAACGTTGTAGCGTAGCGTCGTGCTCGAGTTGTGGTTCGTCAGGAAACGTCTTCCGGATGGCCAGAGCATCATGGTACACGGAACAATAAGACAGAGACAAGAAAAAAAGGAATATTAGACTTTGATGTTAGACGAGCAAAGAAATGCAAAGATAGCCTATACCATAGATATACCACATCGCGATCCCCCAAAACACTTTTTACTTCCCTGTAGGGTTGTTTACCACAAGGGTATCCAATAGTTGCTCTCTGGAGGCGTCGTTTTCCGAGCAATACCAAACTACGTGGTCGATGTCATCGTAACCGGCTCCACACCTACGTAGGTTGCTATAGACCAGGCTTATTCTATAGAGATGTGCGTTTAGTGAATAGTGATTGAACATAAGTCTCGACATCGTGCGAATGAAGCCTCGGCTTAAGTCCTCACCTCTGAATCACGCTCGCGCAGAAACTTTAGGAACTATGGAAAATAGCCACTGTCCAAGTTCGTTGTGTGACCAATTCAATGACCAATTCAATGATCAATTCATTTGCCAAAGAGTACTCTGACGAACTAATGGGAAAAACTCGTTGTTCGAGATTTGTCTATCATTAAAATCACCTTCCTGTGCGCCCACCTTTGCTAGCGAGTCCGCCTTCTCATTTCCATAGATTAGGCAATGGAATGGGACCCATATAAAAATAATCTTGAATGATCTTTTGACCAAATCACGCATCTGCTCTCCTATGTTTATAAGAAAGTAAGATGTGTGCTTAACAGGTTTCATCGACCGGAGTGCCTCGATACAACTAAGGCTATCCGAGAAGATGAAATAATGGTCTACGGGCTGATTGGAAATTAGCATTAGCCTTAGCATTGTTACGGTGTAATTCGTAGATTGAACACTAGTGGTACTCATGTTTTACTTTTGAGATCCTTATCTAGAATGCTATCAGAAATCAAGAAGGGGAGTGGTCCTTGATTCCAGTCTTAAACAAAAATAACAAAAGCATAAGGATTACTACTCCTGGCCGAGCCAATCTTCACTGTAACTAGGGAGGGAGAGGAAGGAAGTGTTGATCTAGTACTTACTTAACGAGAGGCCACCGACTTAGCGACACCCTAATAAGTACCACGGAGTTGGATAATGAGGAAGGTAATCGTTGGGTCAGGATTTGCCTGTAGCTGACAATGCAACCGTGGAAGATCTTACCCCGTAACACACCACGTAAAGGTCTACCCAGCATTACGGGTCGATCTACGGGCTGATTGAAAATTATCCCCAAAGCGAAGTTAATTGCTACCATCTCAGCAACATAAACCGAACACGGTTCCTGAAGTTTTCGGAAGGTGGTTGAATTAACATTGAAAACACCGAAGCCAGTGGATCCGTTGATGCGAGAACCATCAGTGAAATATTTGTTGTTGCAATTGACATATTCATATTTTTCAGAAAAAAGTGAGGGAATAGATATTTGTCGTAGATGATCTGGTATTCCTTGAATAGCATGTTTCATGGATAGATCGTATTCAATTGAGGAACTGCCGTTGATGAAGTGAACTCGAGGTGGATTATAACACGGAAGACAAAGATCTGTTGATATGTAGTTGAGATAAACTCTCAGGAATCTTGAACGACAAGTCAGTTCAAGCATTTTATCGAAGTTATCTAGAACAAGTTTGTTACTTGTTCCACATTTGATGAGTATTCTAAGTGAGAGTTCTCAGTAACGATGCTTTAAAGGAGTGACTTCAGCAAGCACCTCCAGGCTCATGTTATGCGTTGAATGCATACAGCCAAGGGCAATACGCAAATAACGATACTGAATTCGTTCCAATTTGATAGTTTTCTAGAAATCAAAGGGGGTGTTTTGGCCAGGTGGGGTGTATTATACCGTCTTACCCACGAGCCACGACCCAGACGTGTGTTCTCTGTCTCATCGCGGATTGTGTTCGGGTAGTGCGAGTGCTATTTTGTGGTGCTTATCCTACCTACGGATCCAAGGCGATCGCTGTCGGCGAGGTAAGTAAGCTGCTTCTGGCGAAGCCAGTGAAGCAGGCTATTTTTATTACTGCTGCTACCTACAGCAGCAAGCACAGATAAGTGGAAGGCATTGTTTTATTGTTCTCCCATCTCTCTGGATTGAGGTTGCTCAAATTAGTATGGGAAAAACTTTTTCAATTTTTTGATGGGCCGCCCTCTTATTCGGTTCTATTTGATGCCCTGATGCTCTGGACAAAATCTCAGCCAAATCGGTCAACGTTTGGGCGGTGCTAAGCTCGTTGGAAGTTTATATGCAAAAATGTATGCAGAAACATCCAAAAACAGTGAATTGCAGTTGGACGGCACAACTTACGATGAAGAACTATGAAACTCATTCAGATGTTGAAGAATTTAATACAGAATGTTATGCAGAAAACCGCGAGAAGATTAGAGTTTGCCTTTCTATTTTATTAGCATTTCTTTGAGGGTTTGAGCAAATTTCGTTTCTTTTACCTTTAAAAAGAAATAAATTCATCCCTACAACACTCCAGTAAAATGCTAATATCTTTGCCTAATAAACTATAATCTTCTCGCGGTTTTCAGCATAACATTCTGTATTTAATTCTACAAGAACTGAATGAGTATCATGGTTCTTGATCGTAAATTGTGCCGTCCAACTGCAAATCACTGGTTTTGCATGTTTCTGCATACATTTTTCCATATAAACTTCCAACGAGTTTAGCACCGTCCAAACGTTGACCGATTTGGCTGAAATTTTACCCAGAGCATCAGGGCATCAGATAGAACCGAATAAGAGGGCGGCCCATCACAAAATTTGAAAAAGTGTTTTTTGAGCCACCCTACTCTGGATACAGAGTGGGATTAATTATAATAAATTAAATCAGTTTTTTTTAATACTTTTTTTGTAATTTGCTATTAGCTCTAAGTTAGTATAAGAAATAAATGTCCTTCCACCTTGCGAGGTGAGAATGAAGGCAGAGACTATGGAAGACGTTAGTCCTCTAAAAGATGTCTGCACACGATTGTACCATGCGGGTTCGCCTGGGCCTTGGGTTGTTTACTTTCGGCAGAAAGTGAAAAGTCTAGACTTTCTCGGCATTAGGCGAGATTTGACGCGTCGTTTTACGAAGCTTGATTTTATTACCAGATCAACAGGAACAAGCTACGAATCACCACACCTACATATAAGGTGGCGAACGGTATTGCTAAAGACAAGGCGTACAATGTAGAATATTTAGTTTATGTCCCCTCGCTGGAGGTCGAAATCGAAGGTGTGTTCAACGCAGCGAGTCTGACTTGCAAGGATGTACTTGCGGAAAAGTCTGACTTGCAAGGATGTACTTGCGGAAAAAGGCCGCTTAAAGAATGCAATGAAGTCTACCGTGGATATTCTGGATTGCAAGGAATTGCATTCAGCAGCCATGGTAGATGGCAAAAAGGTATACTCTAAATCAGGTTCGCTTTGGGTGACGTCAGAGAATATGTTGTTTCCGGTGCGTCTTTTTGTACCAAGAGTATTTAATTGTACCAACTGCAAACAACTTGGTCACACTGCCGAGTTTTGTGACAACAAACCACGTTGTGGTAAATGTTTCGAAAGAAATCGGGAGGAGTCCTAACAGGAACAAGCCAAAAAATGTGCTTATTGCGGTATGGCTCCTGCCCATGGTTTGCAAGTTTGCCCGATGTACAAAAAGTGAAGCGCTCGTTGGTACAGCGCTCCAAGCAGACTTATGCGGAAATGGTTAAAGCGCAAGACACATCCGCCGATACCACTGCAAAGGCTGCTATTTCAGCTAACGTTCAGGTAAGTGATTATTACGATTCCATTTCCATTGACGAAGTGGCTCCACGGGGGCATGTCAGTCGATCCTGAGCGACCATTTCGAAAATATTTGAAACTCTGCACAGTTTTTCAATTTCATCTAAATCGTTATTTTTCGATATCAAATCTTCATATTGAGTCACGACTAACTTTTCAAAAGGGTGTATGTGAAAATGGTTCAAAAATATTTAAAAAGCTGCACAGCAAAAACGGAATGTTCGATTGTTATGATTTTTTCAGCAAAGTTAGACAACTAGGGTAAGACGGTATAATATGCCCCCCCTAAGGCAACTTCTTGATAACTTTTTACTTTTCAACGCAATTTATGCAAACTTTGTGTTATTTGGTAGTCCAAGAAGTCGCAAATGCATTGCCCGTGAGTAGTCATTTAAAAATATAACAGATAACACGGAATAAAGCTTTTTTGAAAAGTCGTGAAAAATGGATTTCAAAAAGTGCCTGGCCAATACGCCCCACCTTAACCAAAGACGCTTCATAGCCCTTCATTAGTATTTTATCAATCCCATAATAAAAAGGTTACAAATCCTTATGTGCTTGACATTAAAAAACCAACGTAAGTCCATTTAAGCAGGTTGGAATTACATTTCAATAGTTTCCATATAATTTGGTAGCAACTGCTGCAAGCTCGCCGTGCTTGTGTCCAGTTGGTAAGGGCATATTGTCCTGCCTACACTGGGGCGTTTTGACCAGTGAAACCTATTTTTGAAAAACGTTACATTTTTTAAGATGGAAGCAATTTTATATCATATTAACCAGTGAGAAAAGTTATTTGGTTGCCCAACTGAGTATTCCAGTGCAAGTTTTGCGGACAGTATGCTAGCGTCGCTCCAGAATGTTGAGCAAACAAACATTGAAAGTTACATCAAAACTGTAACTTTTCGTAATTTTCTATTATTTTTATTACGTAATACAAAAATACTCCCATATTCACATAGGATGATGGTTTTACAAATATGTATAGGTACCAACTGATTTTGACGCTTAGTTAGTTATAGTTTTCTAGAAATCAAAGTGGGGCGTTTTGGCCAGGTGGGGCGCATTATACCGTCTTACCCTAAATGGTGATTCTTAAGAAAATGTGCACAGTAAAAAAAAAATTTTTTTTTGCCTTTAAAAATATCATTTTTGTCACAAAAACTCAAATATCTCAAAACCCTATCTTTTTTCGAACGTAATTTTTTAGGGAAAACGGTCCATTATATTAGCTATCTACCATAAAAATTTGGTGATGGTAAACTAATAAACAAAAAAGTTATGACATTTCAAACATTTCACAATTTTCACATTTAGTAAAACAAATTTTTTTTCTGTGTAAGTTATTTCGAGAATTGCAGTTTGATGCAGATTTTATTGTTAAGGGACGTGATTTAAACAAGTTGTTTTCATGATATTTTGATTTAATTATTCATAGCATCTATAAGAAACTTAGACACGATCCAGTGTTGTGATCAAAAGTATTGATAGTGTCATAATTTTCATTGCACGTGACTGGCGAAAAATTCTTTTAATAGTGTTGAAACCTGTTGATAATAACGTTGATAGAAACATATCAGAAATGTTATTTTTAAGACAAAAGCTGCAAAATCAAAGATTTATATACACGTGTACGTCTATAGTTTACCTGCAAAAAATATACCTCTTAGAGAATAGACTTTATGATCGGGAGGAAACGGGTATCTTCAACAACAACAAATGCATGATAGGTACATACCATGACAATGCTCACGAAAAAGCAAAAAAAATTACTACTACTAAGGTTGTTAAAGATCTTATAGTAATTTTTTCTTCAGTCAAGCAAATGACACCAAACTAGTCAGTAAAAACTTAAAAGTGATTTTGTTTATTGAAATATTACGAACAACATGAGTAGCCGCTTTCTCAACTGTTGTAGGCCGTTTGATGGAAAAAAGTGTTCAAAAGAGTTACGAAATCTCACCGAAAGCACCATAGATAAACTGAAAGCGACTGGTTATGCTCCAATGTCCACATTGAATACAAATTTACGCATTTGCACGTCCTGCCGTCTAAACGTTGACAAAAGAGCAATCTGTATATCATCGGTTGAGCAGAGCGCAGGAAGTTCGAAAACGACAGCAACTGAGGAATTGCCAGATGTATCGACAACAACTGAGGAATTACCAGAAGTATTAAGTGCTGAGAGCCTTGCCACCGTACCATCAGCGAAATCTGTTTCAACAAATCAATCGGAAGATGAGTGTATCCGAAAGGTCAACATCGAACGCTTTAACGAGGGCATAGCTGGGATAAAAAGTGAATCCGATTAAATGGAGTAAGATGGACTACGTTTATTACCCGGAGAAAAATACCGTGAAATAAACGAAGCTGTACGAAGAAACCTCTTCAAATTAGGACCTGATGATGTGGAAAATACAGACTACGATGAGGTAATTATAAATATGAAGGAAAGGTTCTCGAATGCAGCCACGACAAGGAAAGAAAATTATTGATTTTGTCGATGCTGCCAAGTTCGTGGTCTATTCAGGATGCCATTGATGAGTTCAAAACCAATAGAAATACAGTAAAAGAGGCAAAACAATTGAAGAATAACTGTCTTTCAACCAAAAATACTAGGTCTAGTACTGCATTAACAGATGAGACAAAAGAAATAGTAGTTCAATATTTTGAAGATGATGAAGTAAGTCGAGCTATGCCTGGTCAAAAAGATTATGTATCAGTAAAAAAAGATGGAAAGCGTCAAGCAATCCAAAACGATTAATGATGACGACTTTGAAAGAAGCGTGCACACGCTTCAAGGAAATTCACGATAATATTAAAATAGGTTTTTCCTCATTTGCAAGCCTTCGGCCAAGGCAATGTAAGCTTCTTTCCAATTCAGGAACACATAATGTGTGTGTGTGCACAACCCATGAGAATATTAATCTTATTTTACATAGTTTGAAAAGAATCAATTTAACAAAGGATATTAAAATGTTAACTGGTAGTCTTTTGTGTGAAAATACAACATCAAATTGCTATCTACGATCTTGTTCGGATTGTCCAGATTCTTCATCATTGGAAAATACTTTATTCGCTGAGTTTGAAGAAAAATATATTGATCAGTTATCATTTGAGCAATGGGTGACCACGGATAGGTGTGACATAGAAACTATTGTAAAACCTGTAGATGAGTTTGTGTCATATTTTTGCTTGAAATTAGAAAGTTTAATCCCTCACGATTTCATTAAAACAGAACAATCCAGCTTTTTAAAAAATACGAAAAAACATTACAAAATGGTGAATTTTTAGTCATTTGTGATTTTTCTGAAAATTACAGCTTTGTATTGCAAGATGAAGTGCAGTCCCATCACTGGAACGTACAACAAGCTACAATTCATCCATTCGTTATTTATTTTAATGGAAGTACGCAAATTGAACACTTAAGTTTTATTATAATTTCCGAAGACATTTTTTTGGCATTTTTTTTGCTACATCACATGGCAAAGGTCCTTGTGATGCTATTGGAGGAACAATAAAGCGCATGGCCACAAGAGCAAGTTTAGCCAAAGAACGTGAGCATCCAATTAAAACTGCGAAAGAACTTTTTGATTGGGCAAATCGTGGAAAAGAAAAAGATTTAACCAAATTATCATTTTGTTTTACTACTACTGAAGAGTACGAAATAAAAGGCTTCAGAGCTCAGCGAGCAATTTAATAACGCGAAAACGATCCAAGGAACCCAAAAATTTCACTGTTTCATTCCATTGTCGGAAAATAAAATTAAAAGCAAAACTATACTCAAACTGTGCTGATAATAATTCAAAAGTGTTCGATATTTTAAAAAAATTGAATAAAATAAATAAAAATAAGTATTAATAAACTGTTTTCATGATATCATAACCCATACCAAAATTCAAACCCAAAACTCTTAGAGTTTCTATAACAACATTGTGTAACTGCCACATTTAATTTAATACTTAGGATAATATTAATTCATTTTTATTTATTTATACATATAATATTTATACATATAATATACATAATATCGATGAATACATAAATATGGAATATCATACAAACAACTTGTTTAACTCACGCAAGGCTCTTAACAATAAAATCAGCATCAAACTGCGATTCTTGAAAAAAAAAATACACGGAAATTTTTTTTTGTTTACTATATGTGAAAATTGTGAAATGTTTGAAATGTCATAACTTTTTTGTTTATTAGTTTACCATCACCAAATTCACCTGTCATAAGACGAGTTTGAACAATCCCATTGAATTCCACCACTTAATTGTATCCTGACAGATACGTATTTCGACCTCAACAGTAAGGCCGTCTTCAGTGTCTTGTACTTGACTCGACTTGAAGAAAATGATCGCAGCTTACACTATTTATACTATGCGTAGGTATAATAATTTATCTAGGTACTTATCTTACTACGGTGCTTATTTCTACTCGCTTGATGCGCTTAATGCTTAGGTATAAACTTGAAGAGCCAGGAGCTACCATTTCCTTGATCTTTATTCAACAACCGCATTTGTACCTGTCGGTAGATTTCCAAGCTCTCAGCAACATCAAGTTTCCACGGAGAAGAGACATTTCTTAAAATTTTAATGTTTGATGTCGTAATTGAATGATTTTCCTGATATACATGTTCAGCTACCTTAGACCTAAACTCATAATTTAATCCCTTATCAGTTTCCCTCTTAGCCTTACTTACTTCTGCAATATGTTCTTTGAACCTTACATCTAACGATCTTTTTGTTTGACCTACATATACTTTATCACACTGTGAACAATTAATTTGATAAACCCCGGCCTTATTTAACATTTCTACTCTATCCTTTGTGGAGCCCAACAGTGTCTTCAGTTGATTGCTTCTGCTGGAGAATACTAAATCGATCGCCATCGAATGCCAGCTACGCCATCGACTGAGGAAATTCGGCATAGGTAGCTGAACATGTATATCAGGAAAATCATTCAATTACGACATCAAACATTAAAATTTTAAGAAATGTCTCTTCTCCGTGGAAGCTTGATGTTGCTGAGAGCTTGGAAATCTACCGACAGGTACAAATGCGGTTGTTGAATAAAGATCAAGGAAATGGTAGCTCCTGGCTCTTCAAGTTTATACCTAAGCATTAAGCGCATCAAGCGAGTAGAAATAAGCACCGTAGTAAGATAAGTACCTAGATAAATTATTATACCTACGCATAGTATAAATAGTGTAAGCTGCGATCATTTTCTTCAAGTCGAGTCAAGTACAAGACACTGAAGACAGCCTTACTATTGAGGTCGAAATACGTATCTGTCAGGATACAATTAAGTGGTGGAATTCAATGGGATTGTTCAAACTCGTCTTATGACAGGTGAAAACATTCCACTAAAAAGCTCAAAATAATTTTCTTATCATCACCAAATTTTTATGGTAGATAGCTAATATAATGGACCGTTTTCCCTAAAAAAATTACGTTCGAAAAAAGATAGGGTTTTGAGATATTTGAGTTTTGTGACAAAATGATATTTTTAAAGGCAAAAAATTTTTTTTACTGTGCACATTTTTTAAGAATCACCATTTAGTTGTCTAACTTTGCTGAAAAATCATAACAATCGAACATTCCGTTTTTGCTGTGCAGCTTTTTAAATATTTTTGAACCATTTTCACATACACCCTTTTGAAAAGTTAGTCGTGACTCAATATGAAGATTTGATATCGAAAAATGACGATTCAGATGAAATTGAAAAACTGTGCAAAGTTTCAACTCAATAGAAAATCATGAATTAAAAATTTTCTTAAATTTTGATGCTGTTGCTTGGAATCGCTCTAGGGGGACTCTGATGTAGCCGATATGGATGATTCTGCGGTGGTACACGTGCCCGAAAAGAGGAAGCAACCGTCTTCTCCGGGATCGCGCCGTAAGAAATCAAAAGTCATCCATAAAAGCTTGCCCAAATCTGAAATCAATGGGGGATTATTTAAAATCCCGAAGCACCCTGTCTTCACTGCTCCTTTGGATCCATCTTGCAGCAAGACATTCATGCCATTGTCCAAAACCAATGTTTCCAAGAAACACCCGGCTAGGTGAATCAATGAAAGAAAAACTGCAATTCGTTCTTCCCAAAAAAGTACTCCGTCCAAGCGAGGATTGATCTCCTTTAAGGACCTTGTGGACCGTTTTTTAAATTGATTCAATTCCGAATTCATTTAGGCCAATCATTGACCTCTTTATACCAACAGTGGAAAGTTATCTGAAGCAGTTGACTGTTTCATGGACCCGTCTTGCAGGAATTGTATCTTTCGATGGATAATACAGCTATTACACAAGATACAATCACTGTGCTGCAGTGGAACTGTCATAGTTTAAAAAAATAAATTAGACGTGTTCAAGTTTTTGATTCGCAATTCCGATTGCGACATATTCAGTCTTACACTACAAGCTATCGTCACGGAATGAAGCCTGGCTTGTCTATGCTACCGATATCAATTATAATAGATCCATGAACAAACTTGCGGATTTTTAAATCCAGCGCGCATCTAGTTTTGGCATTATATAAAAAAACATATGGAAACAATCTAACTAAATTAAAGAATTCCGGATAAATGAACTGGGGAAGCGAAAATCACTCCTAGTGCCCACGAACAATTCACTTCACTACAATCAAAGTTAATTGCCTATAAGAGCACCTCCACGGGAGGCTTCATCGCTATTCTTATAATAATGTATTTTATGTAACAACTATGCCCAAGGAGCCCACTAGAAAACATCCTTGGCCAAATCGAGAATAGAGCTCGCCATCTCCGTAGGGCAATTCTACGCTTTTGCTCGCAAGGCTATCTGGAGACCCGTCATCGTAAATTTGTATACCATTATTCCTTCTGGATTTCCTTCATCCTAAAAAATTCCTTCGGCAATTTATACTTCCAGTCGAAGAAAGTCCTTCTGAAATTTCCACCAGTTTTCCTACAGGAATCTCTTGACAAAATCCTGCAGGAATTCATCCAGAGTTTTTGAAGGAAAATATTTGTAACAGCATCCGGAAGAATCCGGAGATTTTTCTTGAAAAAAAAACTATGTTTTCAAACGAACTACAAAAAATTATAGGGCTATTCCAATACCAAAAAAACCGAGGGAATCTGGAAGAAAGCCTAAAACAATTCTGGGAGAACTGCTAAAGATTCTTGAAAGAACACAAAGATTGCTGGGGAACTCCTGGAAAAATCTTCTAGGGATCATAGATGAATTTTCAATACAATATGTTTAAACGAACTACAGCAAAAAAAAAATACAGGACATACAGAACAACTACTAAAGAAATTTTCTGAGGGAATCCTGGAATACCTCCTCAAATTAACTTGCAAAATAAAAACAGTAGAATTTTCATTCGCGAAAAATCTATGAATATTTCGGGCTCTAGCGGGCACTGGTGCGAAACGCTTCTCATTATAGTTGATTAATTCCAAATATTATAGTTGATAAGATCCAAAAAAAATATATTTCCCTTGCTATTTACGTCGAAATTGTTCTGAAAAAGAAAAAGAAAAATTGTTCTGAAAAAGAAACTCACGGCTAATTTTGAGTTGCGTTCTTATTTTACATTCCCGTTTAGATACCTCCGGTGTACAAGTGAGTCCCTATAAAGGGCCCGGAAATAGCGATAGGGACCCAGATGGGGACTCCCGTGGAGGTGCTCTAACGGGTGATCACTAAAAAACGGGAATTTCAATACTTGAATACTTTTCTATGAGAACATTAATGCTTTCAGAGGAATATTTCCTTATGTAAATGAATCCTTAGAATATTCAGAAAATTTTCGCCTACACACTTTTACTTGTTCAGTTGTTTCAAACGTGCCGTCAAAACAGGAAGGATGCGCGGCATTGTACATTTTTTCAAGCGAACAAAGATCGTGGGGAAAGTACACGGTGGACAATTTTGAACGTCAAAATGTTTCGAAAACTATTAAAGGATTTTAAGTAGACTGAGCTCCATTGTATTCAAAGGAGATTGGAAGGCCAAAGACACGAAGCAACTCATCAACAGGATCAGAAGCATCATCTGGAGATGGTCGCCGTCCAACGGTCATATGATACCTGAAAGATTAAACTACGTCGCACGGCGGACCACGGACCATATGCCATTATTCGTTAATCTAAGTTTAAAGACCAAGGCCAACTCTTTATATAACGTATATTAGATAGAACTGTACTGCATATCAGTCCCATCTTTGCTGGATTTCCTATTCATATGGAACAAATATGCGATCATGGGCAGTGCATTTCTTTGTAGTCTTCTTCGAGCCATTATTTTCATTCCCGCAATTTAGTGGTCACCCGTTATTCCGGATATGCGCCACCCGGAGTGGAAATTAATTACTATGTCTAAAACTCGATTTGTACAATTGCACAACATGTGAAAGATTTAGTTCGAAAATTGTATTAAATCTTTCATCTGTTGTGCAATTGCACAAATCGAGTTTCAGACATAGAAATTCACTTCAGTTTTCCAGAGCTATTCTGAGCAGTTCGTTGTTGATCCATGTATTTCTGATATTATCACACAGCCTCACATATTTCGTCAAAGACATCCCCGTATACAAACTTTACGAACGATATCGCGTACTCAATTAAGAAATACACTTTATTAAAGGTCATCAAACGCGTAAATTTCAAACTTCAGATCACTTAAACTTTTTTTCTTCTAGTACATATGCAAAATATAAACATCATCCGAATCTATTTCTTGCGGGAACGAACAAAAACGTGACGGCAAATTCAAAAGCAACCACACGCGTACATAGCTTGCTGCTATCCAAATATTTCGCCATTGTTATCATAGTCACTGTACTTAAAAAACTTAATGTATGGATAGGATAGGATATGAGCATGAGGATCAAAAATCGGTAGAAATTTTTTCCAAGGTAAAAGGTCATATTTAATCCATGTGCTTTGAAGTCATATATATAAAGATAATAAAAACAGGTCTCGACAACAATCAGAAGTAAGCCAATTAAAAATAATTAGTATGGAGAACGCCTATTTTCGTGTAATAAAATAATATTTAAATTCAAATATTGTGAAATCAAACACGGGATGTTCCCCACTACTGACACGCAGCTGCTGCAAACGATGTGTTCTGCATATGGTTACAGATCCAGAATAAATTATTCACATAAATATTCCTCTTGTGTAAACATGCTTTTAGCAAACAACTAACAGGGGGCACCCCTCAGGCCCAGTTATACACGAAAGATGCGTATGCCATGTGGACCGATAATCCATCATAACTTTGGCTGTAAGCATAGGTATGTTTAGATAGCTTAACGGTAACACCACAATAAAGTTCAAATGTTCACAATTAAAGCATGTTAATGCTATTGATTAGCTGTTCGTTACATGTAGGTAGATCCACTACTATCATAAATATGTTTTTGACTGATACGCGCATTTTATTTTTTTTATTGAAGATATCGGGCCTTCCTTTGCCGGGCGATAAGATGGGCGGCTACAAAGCAAGACCATGCTGAAGGTGGCTGGGTTCGTTTCCCGGTCCGATCTAGGAAATTTTCTCGACCTCCTTGGGCATAAAATTATCATCGTGTTAGCCTCATGATATACGAATGCAAAAATGGTAAACTTGGCACAGAAACCTCGAAATTAAGAACTGTGTGTAATGCCAATAATAATAAGAAGAATTGAAGGTTTCTCGTGTCCAATTCGATTGTTTTTGTTTATTTTGACACCAGATTGAAAAAAATGTTAACCATTTTTATATATTTTTAAATAATACTAGCGAAAGAAACCCAGCTTTGCCCGGGTGTTGCAAATGTCACAATGTACCATTTGCAGCACCGCACTCTAGATCAATTTCCATGCCTTTGTTTTGTTTTCCTCAACAGCTGACCCAAAATTGTGTTCTAATGATTTTTTTTTACATTTCCCCGTTAAATTCACAAACTTTTTGTATATACAAACCTTGCGGTTTCCAAAACGAATCGTTCATGGAAAAAATCTTGCAAATCGGTCAACCCGTTCGTGAGTTAAATCGTCAGGAAGGAAATCTCAACTCATTTTTATTATATAGAAGATATAAATATTTGTTATTATGTATAAATATTTGTTTCGTAAGGGTTTTGTATGTGTTTCAATCTTCTTGACAATTTGCATAGTTTGGTGTATCATTTATCTGTATTATATTTTGGCATTATTTTATTTTTAGTTGTCTTTCGTTAGAATATGTATTATTATTGGTAGGCTTAAACTACATCTAAACATTGAGCCCGAAAGCAAACGGATCGTCAATTAACCGCACTATGTTTCCACTCCACATGGGTAAAATAACCCGCTAATAACGTCCATTGAACAGGTTCACACACAATTCGGCGGTAATATTGCTCTACCATCGTTATTGCCTCCAATAATTTGCATTGTCTGGTTAAACATTTGTCCAGCGCACATACATGCCGGGGCTTGTGTCCAAATGGTGGAATTTGCTTTCCCATCACGTCAAACAAGCCCTCTCCCCCAAGAGTCTCATCTGGCGGGAGGACTAGTGCGTGCTCATACGGACCTGACAGCGCGAACCAATCGAGCGATTAAAATTGGATCATAGGACATTGGCGGTAGTGGCCGGGACTGCTCCGTCCCGACTCGGACATACACACGGGCCTAAATAATTCATAATCCGATTAGCAAATGCGACAGACAAGTCACATCCGCTCGCCTGGAATCGGGTCCTTCTGGGAAGCTGTGGGTTGGTCGTCAGAAATGTTGTGGTTCCAGTCGCGTTGATGATGATGCAGCGGGGAATCATTTATGGAGGGAGTTGGTGAATATATGCTGCGTGTCATTTCAACTGCTCCAAGGAAGAAAACCATTGAGCCTATAATCTGATTATAGGCTATTCTAATCTGATGATGATCGAGATTAATTAACTGGAAGTTGCAGCATGGAAGACATGGAAGTTGATTGCTGGAATTAAAATGATGTAGAAAACTTCTTTGTCTCCAATTAGCCTTGCGAGCAAAGGAGTAGGTACGATTGCCAATCTTAATTTGTCTCGGTAAAAAAAACAGTTGTGCATGAAACTTTGGAAATAAAAATGATATTTTGGTATACAGTTCTTCACAACATCCTAGTAATCCCTGACATTCTGACATTCTGCAGGGTTACTGCTGAAAGAATCACATGGAAATCGCATAAAACAGATTTTGTTTAAAAAAAGATCGGAATATGTAACTTTGTTCAATTGAACGAAACGAAAATTTCCATGAAAATCCAAATTTCTCCTGCACGTAATATAAGAAAGCAAAAAGCATAAAAAAACCTGTAAAATGTCACTGAAAGGTGGAGGGTCTTATTATTCGCATTATTTGTTTTAAACCCCTTAAAAATGGTTGTTTGGCGATTCACCGGTCCCCAAAAATCAATTCATTCCACATTGTATGGCGACCGTTCCATTTCGGTTGGTTTTATACTTTTTCAACACTTTCACCTCAACCTAAAACCAGTTGATCCTTTTGGGGTTGAATGCGGTGGCTTGGAAACAAAAAAGCACAAGCTCCATTCAAAACATGTCGGGGTCTGTTACCCTTTCTCGTACCGACCTACTTCCATAGTTTTCCCTTTCTGTTTCTTGAAAGGATTTTTTGGCACCACAGAATGTTGATTTCACTTGTTGGAAAATGGGGGGTGAGAAGTGAACATCGGGTCAAATGTTGTAAATTCCTAACCGAACCTTTTCAGATTTACTGTAGACGACAAGCCCGACAAAGTACGACGACGACGGCGACAATCTGAACGTAACCCAATCTTCGAGTCAGGAGCTACTGACACAAGCTGTTCGGACAGGTGGTGACAAAGATTCGACACTGATACTGGCCGGGCAGATAAAAGTTATTTCCTCGGATCCCATGCGCCAACCTACAGACATCGGACGTGTTAATGGATGAGGATTAAGTTGCAGTATTTATTGGAAGCTAGAGGATGTTTTGGATTTTCATAACACGTCGTTCCTGGTCGGTGTTGAGTGTTGTCCGGACGGTACGGATTGGGGGAGTCAAACACATTCTTTGAACGAGAAGTTTCAATTTACAGTTAGTCAGTCACACATGTTCTGTCTAGTGGCAACAGGAGAATTTGCACCGGTGAAAGCGAAGGGACGATGTTGGACAAAGTTTAAAATTGCGAACTGGTACTGCTCCGGCGTTATTGCGTCACGTCTAGATGCTTTAGGTAGGTAGGTAGGGTAGGTGGTAAAATCAAGTGGAAAACGTTTAACGACAAGAGCTCCGAAATTGTTTAGAATCAAAAGGAATCGTGTTGCGTGTATGTTTACGATCACAGACTGTGCTGTCGACGAATGATTTTATGTGTGAATGTTTGAACATATACCGTTTTGACTCAAACCCCGAGCATGATTCATATTGACACTCGCTTTTAAATGATTATTTCATCTTTATTGGCGCTATTTTTTCCACATGATACTGAGTTCATTCGCATTCTTGATCCTTCGTATGTAAAATCGATGGAAGTTTTTGTTTTGGGCTCCCAATCCGCCAGTGTTTGGTATATTAGTCATGTTCCGGATTTGAGTCAAAACGGTACGCTATAACACTTTAGGGGTCGTACACTAATTACGTAAGCACTTATAGGGGGAGGGTGGTTTTGTCATTTTCTTACGCTCCATATAAATAAAAAATGATTTGTGTGGAAAAAAAATTACATGGTGGGAGAGGGGGTTAACAAATCCAGACCAATTGCTGACGTAATTAGTGTACGTACCCTTAATAAAAACTTGCAAGTAATTTTGTAATCATTTTGTAACTGAATGGCATCCATCCATTCTGACCATGAAACGGACCTATAGACCGTCGCTTATTGATCTCAAACCCAAATTCGATCTGGATATTGTAGCTGAACTTCATCATACCTAAGTTGTGTGAATTTCAAAGGAAATGGTTTGGGCTTTCGCCGTATATCATGCTCTTAATCATTATTCGACATTGTTCCGAAAGCGACAGTTTCAAATTTCGATTTTTTTACACGGTGTGGTTTTAGTCGATTAAGACATTTAGCATTAGGATGAACCAGCCTAGGGCTGAAAATCTCTCAAATAAAGATAAATCATTCAATCAACCTTTAGTGTCAATGAAACAATGAGTAAGCCCCACGAAAATAATCACAAAAAATCAAATAAAATTCAGGTGGAAATTAATAAATTCCAACCGCGTAACAAAATTCTGGGTGTAATTATAATTACGACCGATCGCTATATTTACCAAATTGAAGTACGAAATGTTGTGGGTAGTCTCTAATGTTTCACAAAATCATCAATTAAATTTGAGGCATAAATCCTCATTTAGCAAAAGAGTCGAATTATATCTGAGGAATATTTCAATCTCGCTACGATAGACTTTAAATCGGATTAATTATAATAAAATTTCTATCTTCGATTATTAAACCTTTTTTTGCATAGCAAACAAATTGTTGATAGCTGTTATGGATTATGTTGAGGAAATGTTTGTTTTATAACGATTAAAATAAAATTCGTTGCTTGTAAAATAAACTATGGAACTGTAAATGGTCGTCATTCAACGAAGGTGAAATATTTCTGTTACAGTGCACTAAACGATGATATAGCCTCTGGTTGAAATATTTTACCACGGTGAACGAGAATCAGTGCTACCAACGAGGTATGCAAAAAGCATTCTTCCCATTCAGTTCGTTTATGTACAACTCCGATTCAAAAACCCAACGACACGGCGTAGAATTCGTCAGGTTGCAGCATTGAGAAATATATCAATCCACTTAAAAGTAAAAATGCCTTTTCCGTTATCAGTCCAGACACCAACCAGTTGCATACATTGTGAACGCAAAAGCCACCCAATTTTTTGAGCTTAGTCGAATGTCTTTTGAGAAAAGAAACGATTTAGAATAAAATGTATTCTTTCAGAGCAACTTAGTTGAGTAAGAAAAGCAAACAACTTTGGCTACCTTTTGCCCTAGGAATGTCTATTCCGGCGTTCCACCACGTTACTCTCTTTTACATCATAAACGATCGTCATTCAGTCGAATTCTCGAAATGGCACCTAGCTGGCATCGGTGCACCCAAAAGTGGAGCACCAAATGCTCGTATTGTCATATCTGTCGTGTTCCTGCTGCTTACTGTGGTTTACTTCATATCGCATAAAAACTGGAACTGCATGACAGTATACTGCATCTGCTCTTATCGTATTTTACTGAGGTTGGAATTAGACCTGTACGTCGCCGCCGCCGTCAAAAATAAATCGGCGCGCCGCCGCATGCAAATTTTCCACGCCACTGTTTTTTTACTACGCCGTTGGCTATTTAAAGGCTATTAAACCAGTAGGGTAATGAGTTTCGTACATATGGCTGAAAGATCATTTTTACTGGTAAGTTATCCTATCGGAAGTACATATTTTTAGTTATGTTCATATTACAATTATCATATTCCAAGTATAATTTCTATTGGATGACGACCTACCCACTTTAGTAGCCATATTTTGGATAACGATTATGATTTAGATATATTACTGTGCTTCAAAATCAATTTCTGTATTCGGTAGCTGTCCCCCAGGTCCGGACAGTGAGATTTTTCGTGTGATAAAATAGCCATTCTTTACACCTGTTTTGTTAAACTTACTTCAATTCAAGTGTTTATTCCTGGTAAACTATCAGAAAGCCACAGAAATAAACAGAAACAAAAGTTGAAAATGCCATTGAAAAAGGTAGGAATTTGGAGTAGGATGAAAGAAATTTAGCTGGAGAGTCAAATAAGCTCTACTAACACATTTTAATATTTATCTACAACCTGAAGCAAATTAAAAATGGTACTTTTCGAAATGATGTCTTCGCTCATGTAACAAAAACTTGGTCATATTTGAATTTTTTTTTGATGTATTTATTTATTTATTTATTCAGACTAAGGCCGAAGTGGCCTGTGCGGTATATAAGAGTCCTCTCCATTCGGCTCGGTCCATGGCTACACGTCGCCAACCACGCAGTCTACGGAGGGTCCGCAAGTCATCTTCCACCTGATCGATCCACCTTGCCCGCTGCGCACCTCGCCTTCTTGTGCCCGTCGGATCGTTGTCGAGGACCATTTCCACCGGGTTACTGTCCGACATTCTGGCTACGTGCCCGGCCCATCGCAGTCGTCCGATTTTCGCAGTGTGAACGATGGATGGTTCTCCCAACAGCTGATGCAATTCGTGGTTCATTCGTCTCCTCCACGTACCGTCCGCCATCTGCACCCCACCATAGATGGTACGCAGCACTTTCCTTTCGAAAACTCCAAGTGCGCGTTGGTCCTCCACGAGCATCGTCCAGGTCTCGTGTCCGTAGAGGACAACCGGTCTAATTAGCGTTTTGTAGATTGTCAGTTTGGTACGGCGGCGAACTCTATTCGATCGGAGCGTCTTGCGGAGTCCAAAGTACGTACGGTTTCCAGCCACTATGCGTCTCCGAATTTCTCTGCTGGTGTCATTTTCGGAAGTCACCAGTGAGCCCAAGTACACAAATTCTTCTACCACCTCGATTTCGTCACCACCGATGTAAACTCGCGGTGGGTGGCTCACATTGTCTTCTCTTGAACCTCTTCCTATCATGTACTTCGTCTTCGACGTGTTGATGACTAGTCCGATCCGCTTAGCTTCCCTCTTCAGTCTGATGTAGGCTTCCTCCATCTTCTCAAAGTTACGTGCCATAATATCTATGTCGTCGGCGAAACCAAATAGCTGGACGGACTTATTGAAAATTGTACCACTCGTGTTAATCCCTGCTCTTCGTATTACACCTTCCAAAGCGATGTTGAATAGCAAACACGAAAGACCACCACCTTGCCGTAACCCTCTGCGGGTTTCGAAGGGACTCGAGAATGCCCCTGAAACTCGAACTACGCACATCACCCGATCCATCGTCGCTTTGATCAACCGTGTCAGTTTATCCGGAAAACCGTGTTCGTGCATTAGCTGCCATAGCTGGTCCCGATCGATTGTATCATATGCGGCTTTGAAGTCGATGAAAAGATGATGTGTGGGCACGTTGTATTCGCGGCATTTCTGCAGTACTTGGCGAATGGCAAACACCTGGTCCGTGGTGGAGCGTTCACCCATAAAACCCGCCTGGTACTGCCCCACGAACTCCCTTGCAGTTGGTGCTAGTCGACGGCATAAAATTTGGGAGAGTACCTTGTAGGCGGCGTTCAGCAATGTGATTGCGCGGTAGTTGCTACAATCCAGCTTATCGCCCTTTTTGTAGATGGGACACACGACACCTTCCATCCACTCCTGCGGCAAAACTTCCTCCTCCCAAATCTTGGTAATGACCCAGTGCAGCGCTCTAGCCAGTGCCTCACCACCGTGTTTAAATAGCTCTCCTGGTAGTTGGTCAACCCCAGGGGCTTTGTTGTTCTTGAGCCGGCCAATCTCCTCCTGGATTTCCTGGAGATCCGGAGCCAGTAGAATTATGTCCTGCGCGCGTTCTCCCAGGTCCATCACCATACCGCCATCTTCGTCTGCCACATCGCCATTCAGGTGTTCTTCGTAGTGCTGCCGCCACCTTTGGATCACCTCACGCTCGTTCGTAAGAAGGTTCCCGTTTATGTCCTTACACATATCGGGCTGTGGCACGTGGCCCTTACGTGAACGGTTTAACTTCTCATAGAACTTTCGTGTGTTATTAGCGCGGTACAGTTGCTCCGGCTCTTCACGGTCTCGATCTTTCACCGGGAAATCGAGTTTTGTCTGTTCCGCGCCCGTTTATATCGTGCCTCGTTCGCCCTCGTGCGGTGTTGCAATCAGCAATCTCGCCCATGCTGCATTCTTCTCTTCCACTGACTGCTCACATTCGCCGTCATACCAGTCGTTTCTCTGATCCAGGGGCACCGTGCCAAGTGCAGCGGTTGCGGTGCTACCAATGGCGGATCGAATATCTCTCCAGTCATCTTCAAGAGACGCTGCGCCTAGCTGCTCTTCCGTTGGAAGTGCCACTTCCAGCTGCTGCGCGTATTCTTGGGCTTGTCTACCGTCTTGTAGCCGCCCAATGTTAAGCCGCGGCGTCCGACTTCGACGCGTGTTGTACACCGTCGAGAGTTTTGAGCGCAGGCATACTGCAACGAGGTAGTGGTCGGATTCAATATTCGCATTGCGGTAAGTGCGGACGTTCGTGATGTCGGAGAAGAATTTACCGTCGATTAGAACGTGGTCGATTTGGTTTTCCGTTTCTTGGTTAGGTGATCTCCATGTGGCCTTGTGGATATTTTTGCGGGGATTGTGCTTCGGACTACCATTCCGCGGGAGGCTGCGAAGTTTATGCATCGTTGGCCGTTGTCATTCGATACGGTGTGAAGACTATCCAGTCCGATGACCGGTCTATACATTCCTCCTTCCTACCTGTGCGTTCATGTCACCGATGACGATTTTAACGTCCCGCAGTGGGCATCCATCGTATGTCTGAACCAGCTGTACGTAGAACGCTTCTTTCTCGTCGTCGGGTCTCCCTTCGTGTGGGCAGTGCACGTTGATGATGCTATAGTTGAAGAAACGGCCTTTAATCCTCAGCTTGCACATCCTTGTGTTGATTGGCTGCCACTCAATCACGCGTTGGCGCATCTTACCCAGCACTATGAAGCCGGTTCCCAGCTCGTTGGTGGTGCCACAGCTTTGGTAGAAGCCAAGCAAATCTCCTGCAGCGCCACGACGTCGAAGTTGCGGGATGCAATTCATCGTAGATCATCCTGTCGCAACCTGCGAAACCTAGCGATTTGCAGTTCCATGTTCCAAGCTTCCAATCGTGATCCTGTATTCGTCGCCTAGGTTTTTGCCGATTATATCGAGTCGTATTATCTCTTATATTGTTCGTAATGATTGGTTTTCTAGGCGGCTTATTGGGCCTGCACAAACCTCCTGTCTCGTCGGGCCGTCGTGTCAGGTCTGTTTTGTGTCCCACCTGACACTAGGACTTGGGCTTGTGCGCTTTGAGCGGCACACGGTCGCTTTGGTGGACCCTACTTGCGGATACATGCAGCTTTTAGGGGCCGTACACATATTACGTAAGCACTTATGGGGGGAGGGAGGTCTGTCAATATCTTACGCCCCATATAAATAAAAAATCTTTTGTATGGAAAAAATCTTACATGGGGGGAGGGGGGGTCGAAAAGCCCAGAAAATTTGCTTACGTAATAAGTGTACGGCCCCTTATAGAGGTTTAACAGGGCCCACTGTCAAACCCCACCACATCCTAGGCAAGCCCCACAACTCGCAGATGGCCTGGGGAGGGATCGTCAAGCCCTTGGACATAGTCCCTGCTGCCCATGATGTAATAGTGTCCGATACTAGGAGACACTTTTCTGAACCATGAATTTTTTCACCAAAATTCATCATCAAAAATATAATTCCCGAATATTCCCACAAAAAAACCCATCGTGAATTCCATTTGAAGGATTATACCGAAGCAGTTCCTGAAGGATTTTTTTGGAGTATACCTTAAGGAATTTCAAAATAAATTTCCTTTGAAATTTTCCGAGAAATTTCTTGGGGACTCTCTGCTCTAAGGATTCTTGAAGTAATTTCCACGGTTACTTCTGGAGCGAAGAATTTACAGGAGCAAAATGTGGGTGAAAGTACCGTCAACTGGGGGGAAGATAATCATTTTTAAGACAAAACATGCAATAACAATGTGTGCTTACATTTTAAATCGAAACAAATATTTTCAAAACATGTACTGCTATACGTTGCAATAATCAACAACTTTAGTTTTCTGAAATGTGTTCGCATTTATTAAAATAAATTAAATTTGGGGTGAAGTTGATCAAGACAACTCTACTAAAATCATTAAGACCTTATAGTCAAAATACACTAGGTTATTTGTATGAATGTTGAATTTACTACGTAAAGAAGTCTACGAAGTCAATATTTGAAACGAAAATAGCGTCATTTATGACTATCTCTCTCTTTCTTCCACAAAATACATTTTCATGATTATAATCGAAAAACTCGGATTTCTACCTAGCGGTAACATTACTTGAACGGAGTATATTGTTGACTACCGTTTCATGAAAAAAAATGGCACTTTTGACTGACACATCAAATGATCATCTTCACCTCAATGATCATCTTCCCCCCAGTTGACGGTACCAGGAAAAAATAGGGAACTTTCGGAAGAATTTCTGTAAAAGTTTCTGTATGAATTGCCGGTAAAATTTCAAGTTTATATAATTTCCGAGGAGTTTTCGTGTAAGTTCCATCTCTAGAGGAGTTTGTTCAAAGATGACCAGGAGAATTTCTGAGGAATTAGGAGGAAAAAGAATTCCAAAACGATTTTATAGGGGGATTCGGGGAGAAATGTTTTAGGAAAAACTTGGAAGGATTTCTCGGTTAAATTCTGGAGGAGTTTATGGATTATAATAATTTTCTGGTGGAATTCGCAACTGACTTTCCTAGTATTCCTAGAAAAACTCCTTGAGGTTTTTCCGGAAGAATTTCTGAGGGTGGGTGGGAGTTGGTTTAAAAGTTCTATAAGAGATACGGAAGGAATTCAGTGGATTTTTTTGAAGAGTTCTAAAAGTAATCCGGAGGAATTCCTGGAGGAACTTCCGGAGGAATTGCTGGAGGAACTTCCGGAGGAATTCCTGGAGGAACTTCCGGAGGAATTCCTGGAGGAACTTCCGGAGGAATTCCTGGAGGAACTTCCGGAGGAATTCCTGGAGGAACTTCCGGAGGAATTCCTGGAGGAACTTCCGGAGGAATTCCTGGAGGAACTTCCGGAGGAATTCCTGAAGGAATTTCCGGAGGAATTCCTGGAGGAACTTCCGGAGGAATTCCTGAAGGAATTCCTGGAGGAACTTCCGGAGGAATTCCTGGAGGAACTTCCGGAGGAATTCCTGGAGGAACTTCCGGAGGAATTCCTGGAGGAACTTCCGGAGGAATTCCTGGAGGAACTTCCGGAGGAATTCCTGGAGGAACTTCCGGAGGAATTCCTGGAGGAACTTCCGGAGGAATTCCTGGAGGAACTTCCGGAGGAATTCCTGGAGGAACTTCCGGAGGAATTCCTGGAGGAACTTCCGGAGGAATTCCTGGAGGAACTTCCGGAGGAATTCCTGGAGGAACTTCCGGAGGAATTCCTGGAGGAACTTCCGGAGGAATTCCTGGAAAAAATTCCGGGGCAATTCCTGGAGGAACTTCCGGAGGAATTCCTGGAGGAAATTCCGAGGGAATTCCTGGAGGAACTTCCGGAGGAATTCCTGGAGGAACTTCCGGAGGAGGGGCAATTCCTGGAGGAACTTCCGGAGGAATTCCTGGAGGAAATTCCGGGGGAATGCCTGGAGGAACTTCCGGAGGAATTCGTGGAGGAACTTCCGAAGGAATTCCTGGAGGAACTTCCGGAGGAATTCCTGGAGGAACTTCCGGGGAATTCCTGGAGGAACTTCCGGAGGAATTCCTGGAGGAACTTCCGGAGGAATTCCTGGAGGAACTTCCGGAGGAATTCCTGGAGGAACTTCCGGAGGAATTCCTGGAGAAACTTCCGGAGGAATTCCTGGAGGAACTTCCGGAGGAATTCCTGGAGGAACTTCCGGAGGAATTCCTGGAGGAACTTCCGGAGGAATTCCTGGAGGAACTTGTAACCTGCACACGTCCGACTGCCTCGCGATTGCTGCAAAACAGCTGATTCAATCGCCGCACGGAATGGAAACAAAAATCTATCCCCATGTAAATCACAGCACACAGAACACAACACACCAACAGAACAGTCGTTGCTGATACCCAAATGAGAGCCACATTCTAATCTCCTCAAGCGAACATCAGCTGAAGGCGGTTGAAAAATTACGTTCCTAGCATGCAGCATCTTCTGGCAGCAGCATGATACTGGCTACCAAGCACGCCATAATTTTGTTTCAGGAACCCGATCCATCCAATATTCTCGCAGCATCCTATAGAATCCTCCCCGGAGTCAATCTCTCAACTCAATGATCATCAGCACGACAAACAACGATCAGCCACACATATCGGTAGGCAGAGATATCCGATTCGATCTTCCCTTTTAGTTGTCGGTTAACTGCCAAGCAGCATACGAAATTAAGCGTAAGTACTAAAATACATTTTATTGCATGTAAAATTTCGATCGATACGGTGATTCCGAATAGTGTTATTTTTTTGTTAATGGGTCCACTATACGGTTTGAACCTATTGTTGGCGGTTCTGGGTACGTAGGCAATGGGGACCAGTGCCATCTTCGCCTTTTTCGAACTTTTGTCTCCGTCTCATGCGGCCCCCCCTCAAGGGGGAGGTGACAAACTTCCGGAGGAATTCCTGGAGGAACTTCCGGAGGAATTCCTGGAGGAACTTCCGGAGGAATTCCTGGCGGAACTTCCGGGGGAATTCCTGGAGGAACTTCTGGGGGAATTCCTGGAGGAACTTCCGGAGGATTTCCTGGAGGAACTTCCGGAGGAATTCCTGGAGGAACTTCCGGAGGAATTCCTGGAGGAACTTCCGGAGGAATTCCTGGCGGAACTTCCGGGGGAATTTCTGGAGGAACTTCCGGAGAAATTCCTGGAGGAACTTCCGGAGGAATTTCTGGAGGAACTTCCGGAGGATTTCCTGGAGGAACTTCCGGAGGAATTCCTGGAGGAACTTCCGGAGGATTTCCTGGAGGAACTTCCGGAGGAACTTCCGGAGGAACTCCTGGAGGAACTTCCGGAGGAACTCCTGGAAGAACTCCCGAAGGAACTTTTCGAGGAACTTCCGGAGGAATTCATGGAGGAACTTCCGGAGGAATTCATGGAGGAGCTTCCGGAGGAATTCCTGGAGGAACTTCCGGAGGAACTTCTGGACAAGCGACAAAATTGGTGCTGTATTTCCTTGTTTCGCGATGAGATGAATATATGTTCAATGAGATGGAGATCGGGACATAGTAATTAAGACCACAAGCAATAGATTGTAAGATTCAGCCGAGGATTTTACTTTAAGAAATTCAATATTATTCTGTGAATTCTGTACTTATTATAATAAATTTGTAAAAGGTCGAATACTCTATCTGATCTCGTTTGATTGTTAACATTCTTTATCACTCTTTAGCTGTCGCTCTATCTTCGTATCGTGTTGGATTTGGGTTTTTTTTTGTTCTGGATGAACCATGTTATTGAACTTTTGTAGTATATCCGTGTTATTTGTTTAGTGCATGTCTTTCTTCCCCATTTCTATTGAGAAGAAATGAAGTAGTCGTTTTTTCAGATATTTCTCAAACTTAATGTAAGGTCTTTTTAGATTGAGGTACCGTTATTTATTCCCTTCGAGAAATGGCTTATACCAACTTTCAAAGGCGCGCTCAATCAGCTTTGTCATCATCAATAAGAGAGATAATACTGATTTTGAGCATGCATCGGTAGGGTAGGACATCCATTAATCGCCTCACCCCAGTTTTCGCCCATCAATTGTAAAATCTTCATTTCTCGAAAACTAGTTGTTGGAAACAGTTGAACTTCCAGTTTTATTATAATTGTTCGATAATTGTATGGAAAATTACAACTTTAACTGTTTTCAATAACTAGTTTTCTAGAAATGAAGATTTTTAAATCGGTGGGCGAAAATGGGGTGAGGGTGATTTCTGGGTGTCTTACCCTACTGAAGTTCAAACATATTTTTGCTTTTTCTTATGAATTCCGAATCCGTTTTTTGTACAGAGATCTGATTTCATTGCGTTTGGCATTTCGGAATCTTACCTTCAAACAGAGCTCTAATCAGTCAGAGGGTTAAGCAGATCCACCAGATTCGTATCCGCTTCCTTCCTAATTAATCCCCAACAAACAACGACAAGCTACAAATAAGCATCTAGGTTGAATTATTGTTTATTTGTGATATTCGTAGCTGAATAAAATGTATGCTGAATAATTCGCCAGACGGATTTCATTTCAGCATTTAATCTAACTAATATTCGTCATGACCTATTTATTTGTTTACTACCTTTATTTGAAGTCAAACTAACGTTTTCGTTTTATCACATTTCAGCACATTGGGGAAAAATATATTAAGCTCGTTTAGTGGAATGTATTAAACCGTCTAAGACGAATTAAGTACTGTCCATTTAATTCCACCAGTTAATTTTCGTCGAGTCGAGTCAAGTACAAGACACTGAAGACGACCACACAGTTGTGGTCGAAATACGTATCTGCAAAGATAACGAAAATTAACTGGTGGAATTAAATGGACATTGGGGAAGTTTAACAGTGTGCTGAACTAATGATTTTTAAAGTTCTCTGTTCGACTATGATATGATGCTCTGAAATGGTGGTCGAATTGAGTTTGAATAGTAAGTTAATAAGCAAGCATTTAGACATCCTTCTTAACCTTTGTTCTTCTGAACCATTGGATTTCCCATTTATCTGATCTATCGCACAGTGGAAAAAAAACCAAATCCAAGTTTGAGAGAAAATCTGGATTCTAGATCTGGAAAATTTGATTTATAGGAAAAATGGATACTGAATAATACAAATAGACATAAATAAATCAATTAAGCCAAAAAAAGACAATAAAATAATTATTTATTTTCAAGACATGCTTTTTATATTCGTGGTTTTTTAAGCTGTCGGAGATTATAACGAACAAAACTGCTGGAGCAATAAAAAAATCATGCATTCATGCGGAAATAAATTTACTAAAAGCCGGACATAACGCCGTTGAATAACGTCGGAAAATTATTGAATCTTTGATGTGTGGAATCAAAAGATATTTTAGTTACCAGATAAAGATTGTCGCTTCGGTTCCCTTTGTTCTGTCCAAAACATGTGTGGTACCTAACTGTCAAATCGTATGTATTTTTCAATCATTGACATTTAGATCCACTATTCTCGCCATGAAAAGATGTTCCGGACAGCAATGACAATCTGGTAACTAAATTATCTTTTGTGGAATCCCAATATTATCGCATGGATGTTGATCTTTATTGGAATAATCTTAGCATTTGACAATCATATCGCAACCGTTTATCAAGAGATTCTGAAGAAGGTCGAATATACTTTGATTTTATTTTCATAAATTCATAAATAGCATTGGGAATGGATTTTATTTTATCGTTTATCGACACTATTTTTACGTATTTTTCCTAGTGTGCGAAGGTTATGACTGGCTGAACAATGGTTGAAATAAAAATCTTGTTTAGTTATTTACAAACTGTAGTTTGACAGATCGACTTATTGAATAAGAGTCCAATTATGATTCATATTCAGCAATAAGATTATTTATGTTATGCATTGAGTGAGCCATATATAACAAATCAAGGATGGCGCGGATGACAACGTTACCGGCGGATGATCAAATGACAGCAGTTCGAGACCCGATTTAGGAAAATTTTAAAATGATTATATGAAAATAGCAATTGCTTCAAAATACGCTCATTGGAGATCTTGATGATGTTACCTTCTATGCGTTATTATTTTCGAAGAATTCACATGTAGCTGAATTGAGGCTTAGTAAAATGCATATTAAAGGTTTAACGAATCAGTTAATAAAGTTGTTTTTCAAAATGAGATGTTGTAGTTGTATAACTTCGCCAAAATTGTGTGAACAAAGCTTGAACAGATGTTGTGATAAGAAATAGTACAGACATAATTAAACACAGCGCTGAATTAAATCATCACACTGATGTTAGTTCAACTAGTGAATGTTTGTTGGGTCAGCTCTCTGGAGCTTGGAGATTCGTGTCGTCGGCTTCCAAACCAGCCTAAGATTAAGTTACGTTTTTATAATTTGCTCCATTGACTCCATCCAAAAGGTGCAAAAGATAGGTCATCTAAACGCAAATGGTAGTCGTTCCATTCTTTTCCGACCATCACTCATAAGTATTAACAAGAATAGTAAGAACTAGAGCACAGTGTGGTAGATCTTACTCCGTAATGCATCACCAAAAAGTTACCCAGCATTACAGGCTCCGTTAACTGCCTGGCTAATTGTTTTACCCCCCAGTCCATTCATCCACTCGGCACGGGACACCTTGGGATTCGGGATTAGGGACGTCATATTGTCAACTTCAGTGTTGTACCGAACCTGGCGATATAACCGGATTTACACAGTTACGCACTACTTATGAGTATTCATATCTTAGCGTAAGGTATATGGATTTGGATATCAGGACGTTCGTTAGAGGTGGTTGCAGTTGATGTAGTTTTCGACGGGGCGCAATCAACAATATTATCTTCTGCGTCTATTGCAAGAAAAGTTTCAACTGCTGTCCCATTAGTTTCATCATCAAAAGGTACTAAAATAAAGCAATTTTGTTGAGCAGATCACAGCTTAGTGTTTACGATTCGCGTGAATGAAGCAACATCATTGTGATCCTTCGGATATTGGTTTAAATGCGCATGTTAAATAGGCGCTTGACTTTAGCTGCTTGAAGTTTCACCTCCGAAAGATGCAGTTTGAGATTTTCCTAATGGAACGTACACACGGTCAAGCAGTTTGACCAACATTGACTCCACCTCTCGTTTATTCAAACATCCATCAAGTTTTACCAACAGCGACACGAACAATCAATTTATTCGACCAACAATATCACACACGAACGACCGAAGCGCCAACTTGAGCACCAACCATCAAAAAATATATGGGGGTTTGTGCAACTTCACCACAAATGCTCAAACATGTTCGGCGAACCTTGACTGCACGACCACGACAACTCAAACCAAAATCAAACCGTTTTAATTTTTTCCAACCGAGCTGCCAACTGTCAAATGGTTGTTCGAACAACTTCACACACGTTCAAACAAAGCAGCAACCGAAGTGTTTTCTTGGGGGCGGAGTCAATGTTCGTCAAACTGCTTGAGTGGTGTGTACGTTGCATAATGAACAATTTCACATCTTGTCATTTGAGATGAATGCTTGCACAAACATAAATATAAGAACCGTGCCATTTCGACGAAGTAGTTCATACTCTTCGGAAACTGTTCAACAATTTTAATGAAATGGAAAATACTCAACATCGCATCATTTTGGTTTGTTACCCGAAGCGGAAATGTTGCACAATCCACTCAAAATTTTCCCTTTGATCGTGCACTTCGGATTGAGTAAAAAAACAAACTTTCCCCAAACGAGTCTCATTTGTTTAATGGGGGTATTGCCGCTGAATAATGAATTCTCACGCCTGAAAGCGTTTGAATAAATTCGCAGGACGGGGGTGGGGATCGGAACGTGAAAGTTGGTTGGTAGTTGAAACATTTTTAGTTGATGTTTCTATTTATATGCGGTACTATACTACGCCACGACAATGTCAAAAAAAATATCCGAATGCTAAGCCAAGAGTGATAGTTCAAACTCCTAAATGAAGATAAAATCCGTTTCGTCCGTTCACCAGATCCCAATTCGAACGCCCATGCCCTGCCAGTGCAGTGTTTCATTGCTGCGTACATTCGTTTCGATTTGAAATTTTCACTCATTCGGATGACTGCAGAAGTTGCAAAGCTGTTAATAATGCACACCCACACATCCATTCGACCCGACTGGAAGTGTGCATAGATTTAGTCGGCTGTTTTGCAGCCTTGCACTTTTCATTGCGAACGGCTGACCGGAAAGTAATCGGGAAACTAACGTGCGTGAATGGGGCTTTTTTTTGCTAAGCAAGCTTTTCCGATACGTATTGTAGGCATTGTTGCAAGCTGCAGTGTTGATCGTCCCTTCCGGGTGCACGATCCGTGGCTTTATGCAGATGTTGCCTCGCTCGTCCTGCCTACGGTATGGCTTTATTGAGCAAATGGAATGCAATAATATTGATTTTTGGAGTAGTCGGCTCAACGATGTGGAATGTTCTGTGAAATGGCAATTTGGGGTACAGAAATCGATTGAACAATTCATTGAAGGGAAATGAGAGTGACTTGTGAGATGTAAATGTAAAACTACTGTAATGATTGTGGTAATTATAAGTAACTTTTGTATAGGTATAGTGGTATATATTTTATATTCTGAATTAATGGAAAATAGCATATTATGGAATATCGGCCCATTGTATTGAAACGCATATTATCCATTTGGCCTTAGCGAACGAACTGATTTTATTGTTAACTAGGGTACTGTTTAGGATCGAAAAACTTCAGCACCCTTTGATTTATTATTGAATCGAAATTGTTTTTATTTGTAAATTATTAGTTAAGCATCGTATTCATATTCGTCATCATACAAAAATGCTTTTTAATCATTTAAAAGAATAATGTGCTTTGATTTTGTAATAACAAACGTTGGAAAAGATAAGACAATTGAATAGCTCTGGGCGCTATTTATTCACATACTAGCAGACCCGACGAACTTCGTTTCGCATAAAATTGATTTATTCTCTGCTTAGATCTCGAGTTATATAGAAATTTCTGTTTCATTTCTATGGGAGCACCCCTTTCCAAAGGAGGGAGGGGTCTCGAACCATCTTAAGAACCTTCCCCGGCCCCAAAAACCTCTGCATACAAATTTTCACGCCAATCGGTTCATTAGTTTCGGAGTCTATAAGGTTCATACAGACAGAAATTCATTTTTATGTATATAGAAGATTTACCAATACCGTCGTGCGAGGCTTCTTTTGACAAATCGGGGGCTACTTTGGACATTTTGAAACAAGAATTACAGCGTGAATTTCTATGGCCATTATCAACATTCGGATGTCTTGCTTTCCATTTACTGCAGCGCCTCTGGTGGCCGTACCGAGATGTAAAATACATCACATCGTTGCGGAAGGTTTGTTTAATTTATGGTGAAAGTTTTATCAGTATTGATGCTCACGTTCAAAAGTTATCAAAAATGGAACGCGAGAGATGGGAACAAATTTTGCACACTCACGTTGGAAATCCAACATGGTTAGGAGGAATGATTTCAAAGTATCTAAAATAACCGAAATTAACAGTAAAAACTGTCAAACGTTATCGGGAAACACTATTGCTGGATCGCGTAGCAATCCGTAGAAGTGGAACATACGACCAGAAACTATAAGTGAAAGTCTGCAGAGCAGTTCGGAACCATTTTGGGATTTCCTTGCGTGATTTAGCGAAAAGGTTCACTGCGCCGTACAGCACAGCTCTAATAATCTGTCGACGCGAAGGTTTCAAGTCGTATGATGTCAGTAAGCGTCCCAAAAGGACCCTGAAACAGATCCTGGTTGCCAAACATCGCACAAAAATGCTGGTCGAGCAAGTTCTGTCAAAATACAATTGATGTATTTTGATGGGCGATGAAATCAATATTAAAATTTACTTTAAATTCCCGGGACACAAGTTTTACCTTGCCAAACGGAAGGGTAATGCCTCAGTACAATTCAAATATATCTATTCAAGCAAGATTGCTCACAAATTGATGGTATGTCAAAGCATCTGCAGTTGTGGAAAGAAAACTAAAGTTTTCATCACTAGAGTGACCATAAATGGGCAAATATACAAGGAGGAGTGTCTTCAGAAGCGATTTTTGCCATCCATTCAATCACACGACTGTCCGGTGTTGCTTGGCCTTACTTGATAAGCTTGATAAGACGGGATGTAATGGAATGGTATGAACCGAAAAATAATGACGTTATTGAAAAAACTATCAACCCACCAAAATGCCCAAATTTTCGTCCCAACGAAAAATATTGGGCAATTATCATAGGGAAACTTGAGAAATGGTGCAAAACAATCAGAAAACCATCTTATATGGAGAAGTGGTGTAAAAAAATGGCAGATTAAGTTGACCGTTTTACTGTGCAAAAAATAACGAGTGGTATTGAGAGAAAAGTCCAAGAATTCATCCAAAATGCCAATGAATAATTTTTCGATATTTTTTCCTTCAAAGTTTACTAAATTCCCTTTGTAATAAAACTTGAAGCACCTTTTTATGTACGTTTTTGGAAAAGAAATGTCTAATTTCGTGCGGCCAAATACTAAGTGGATCAAGCTTTAGTTGAATTGCAACTTTTTCTTTCTCTTTCTGATATTTTTTCAATTTAATTTTTCTAGAAAATCAAAAATCCAAAGTAGCCCCCGGAGTCAAAAGAAGCCCCGCACGACGGTACAGAGAACCTGTCCGCTGATCATGTATCGGATTGTGAACTGTTCGATCGGCAGTAGGTACTTGGCTCGTTTCAATTCAACCGGTTGAGAGATAATTTAAGCAAATATTAGCTTAAGTATGTCTAACTACAAATGAACAACAGAAGAATTCGTTTTCTGAAACATATTTTCAAAAGTTCATTCTCAATAGCGGTGAAATACCAACCGGATTGAATGCTACTATGCTGCGCGTAAAGCAGGGCTGTAGAATGGTGCTATCTACAAGTGCGACGACTGCCCATCCCAGAGTACTACTCCGCGGGTGGTTAGGTCAGACAATTGTGTTTAAATGTGAGAATAATGTTTATTTATTTGCCGAAAATGCGGTGGATCCCGATCCTTTCGGTACCGCGCGGCAGTCAAGCATGAACGAACATTTGCGAAAATTCCACCGCACCAGATGGAAACTGGTGTGGCATTGTAAAATTAACGGCCTCAGCCTTGTCGGTTGCCGACCCAAAATATGCCAACTGAAGCACAATAAATGCAATGGAATGGAAAGGGTTCTGTTCGATCGGAACGAGCGGGTGACGGTTGTTGTTGGGTGAGCGGGAGGCTGTGGATGTTTACTGCTGTTGCGGCAGCTGCCAATATTGTTTCGTAAATATTTGATTTACATGCGTGGGAGTATTTGGGGAAGCAAATCAGTTCAATTGATTCACAGGATTTGGCTGGATAATCAATCACGGTTCAAGCAACTTGCGGAATAATTTTTGGTTCGACCTTCATCTTTATTTTTACCGGAAACCATCCCAATCAAACATAAACATAGTACATGGTTGTTCAGGTCATTAGTCGATTGGTTCAACACGTACTGTAGCGGATTTCAGGTTGGGAAGGCGCGAGATGTTGATTCTGTTGCAAGAAGTTACCGAGTGAAGCGACTGAGACTTCTTATATTTATATTTCCCCATCGACCGTATGCAACAATGTTCTGTCAAAGACCCTAAGTGTCTGTGGAAAACTTTCCGATCGAACAAAGTGTGTTTGCCCCATTCATTCAGCACTTCCACAGCTATCGAAGGTACTATTTTTGCATTCGTATCATGAGACTAACACTATGATACTTTTATGCCCAGGGAAATCGAGACAAATTCCAATCCAAAGACCAGCACCAGGAATCGAATCCAGCCACCCTCAGCATTTCAATCATTTCATTTGTTTAGTTCACATCTAAACAGATAACACTGAATCAACAATTCGAAGCCCCAATACACGGTTCGAGGCCGCATCTCTCCATTCTCGAATGCGGTCTGCCCACCTCGCTCGCTGCGCTCCACGTCATCTCGTACCTGCCGGATCGGTAGCGAACACCACCTTTGCAGGGTTACTGTCCAGCATTCTTGCAACATGCCCTGCCCATCGTACCCTTCCGGCTTTAGCTACATTATGGATACTGGATTCGCCGTAGAGCTGTAACCGTTGGTTACATTCCTAACTTGTGGCTCCACCACATTCCCAAATCAATCCATCCTAAAACTAGATACTCCCGAATCAAATAGGAATACAGTATCATTAAATGAGACAGTTGGCACTCATGCAGTGACCTAAAGGCTGTTTCACTCTCACGGCCATCCGTCACGCTGCAGTGACATGTCAGTGTCGAGCAGTTTGAGCAGAGGCAAAATATACACAGCCCTGTTGTATTCGCGTCGAGCCCACAGATGGAGCGCAAGTGCTATGCTCTACAGGTTGTAAAAGCATAATGCGAACAACATTATTAATTTGAGTCGGTTTTTCCTATAAAAAGCCCGACAATCCCTGCAGCCTTCTCTTTGGCTGAACTTTTCTAGAAAGGTCTAGAAGTGCGCGCGTGTGTAGATTTTTATTAAATTAAGAGGTTCAGTTAGTTTGTATAATTGCCAGCACTGATAGAAATTGTTAGTAATGTGTTAGTAAGAAGCTAAACTATCTCTATGTTCAGATTTAGAGTCAAAACACGACACAAAGCAAACAACAAAAACGAACACGTTAAAAAGTAACAAGAAAAAGGTAAAAATATTGTAAAAATGTGAAAATGTTAAAAAAGCGAGTTAGTGACGTCATAGGGGTCTAATTTGTGGTTAGGAACCCAACACTTCGACCAGACGTCCGGTAAAATCGCCGATGTTCGCCAACGCCTGCCCCTGGAGTCAAATCACGCTTCCGAGGCAGCTTTCCGCCATCTACGTCGGCATCTGCTAGACTGGCTCAACGATGATCGCTCTACCAGATTACAGAGCGAGCTACCCGTATGCGGAGCCTGAGGTTCCCCAAAACCTATCGACCGACCACAACCGCAAGTATAAACCCCCTTACGAGGTCGTAAAACTGAGCCAGTAGTTCTTAATTCAAGAGCATAACCCTAGGTTAAAATGTTTCCACCACTTTTGCTGTTTTTCTGCTTTGTCGTGTCCACAAAGGGACCATCAGGCCTCGCCTTTCTAGGAACCCTCCCCCCCTTTGGATTTCAATGTTTTTCGTATTACCAACAGCTACGAGCACCACTCTGTGAAACACCATTGGGTAAGGTAACTAGTATTGTACTCCTGCTTGTTATAACAGTCCTCAGCTACGGAATTGAGAGACAAATCCGCATAACACGATCCCGAGATCCTTAATCCCTGAGCAGGCAAGTTTCAGAGCTAGGCGAGCTCGTGGTTCATTCTTCGCCGCCACACACCGTCTTTTAGCACACCGCCAAAGATGGTCCTAAGCACCCGTCTTTCGAATACTCCGAGTGCAAGTCCTCCTCGAGTATTGTCCATGTTTCATGTCCGTAGAGGTCGACCGGTCTTATCATCGTCTTGTACATGACACATTTGGTGCGGTGGTGTATCTTTTTTGACCGCAGTTTCTTCTGGAGCCCGACTTCTACAGATGATGCGCCTCCGTATTTCACGACTAACATTGTTATCAGCTGTTAGCAAGGATCCGAGGTAGACGAATTCCTCGACCACCTCAAAGGTATCCCCGTCTATCGTAACACTGCTTCCCAGGCGGGGCCTGTCGCGCTCGGTTCCGCCCACAAGCATGTATTTTGTCTTTGACGCATTCACCACCAGTCCAACTTTTGTTGCTTCAGTGTTCGCCCGAAATCTTCACACAGTTTTGCACACCATCCCAAGTTGCTTTGATCAGTGTGGTAAGCTTTCCAGGGAAGCTGTTCTCGTTCATAATTTCCCATAGCTCTACGCGGTATATACTGCCGTATGCCGCCTTGAAATCAATAAACAGATGGTACGTTGGGACCTGGTATTCACGGCCGGTTTTGCCGTACATTAAAGATCTGGTCCGTACAGTAAAGATCTGGACGTCCGCGGCCGTCAACGAAGCCGGCTCCCACGAACTCATTCACTAATGGTGACAGACGAAGGAAGATAATCTGGGATATCACTTTGAAGGCGGCATTAAGGAAGATGATCGCTCGAAAGTTCTCACACTCCAGCTTGTCGCCTTTCTTGTAGTAGGGGCATATACCCCTACCTTCCACACCTCCGGTAGCTGTTCAGTTTCCCAGATTCTGACTATCAATTTGTGCAGGCAAATGGTTAGCTTTTCCGGGCCCATCTTGATGAGCTCAGCTCCGATACCATCCTTACCAGCTGCTTTATTCGTCTTTAGGTGTTGGATGGCATCCTTAACTTCCCTCAAGGTGGGGACTGGTTGACTTCCATCGTCCGCTGAACTGACGTAGTCATCTCCTCCGCTGCCTTGACTTTCACTGCCTCTCAGCGCCATTCAAATGTTCCTCGAAGTGCTGCTTCCACGTTTCGATCACCACACGTTCGTCTGTCAAGATGCTCCCATCCTTATTCCGGAACATTTCGGCTCGCGGCAAGAAGCCTTTGCGGGATATGTTGCGCTTCTGGTAGAACTTGCGTGTTTCTTGAGACCGGCACAGCTGTTCCATCTCCTCGCACTTCGCTTCTTCCAGGCAGCGTTTCTTCTCCTGAAAAAGACGGGTCTGCTGTCTCCGCTTCCGTCTATAACGTTCCACGTTCTGCCGGGTACCTTGCTGCAGCGCGACCGCCCGCGCTGCGTCCTTCTCCTCCAGAATCTGTCTGCACTCTTCGTGGAACCTATCGTTCCGTCGACTTCGTTTCATATACCCGACGTTGGTCTCCGCTGCGTCGATAATGTCGGAGAAGTGCCGTCCATCAATCAGAACGTGGTCGATTTGTGATTCTGTCTGCAGTGGTGATCTCCAGGTGTACCGATACGGGAGGCTGTGCTGGAAGTAGGTGCTGCGAATGGCCATATTCTTGGAGGCAGTGAAATCAATTAGTCGTTGGCCGTTTTCGGTCGTCAGCCGGTGAGCGCTGAACTTCACAATAGTCGGTCTAAACTCCTCCTCTTGGCCAACCTGAGCGTTCAAATCTCCTATGATGATTTTGACGTCGTGGCTTGGGCAGCTGTCGTACTCACGTTCCAGCTGCGCGTAGAATGCGTCCTTATCGTCATCAGTGCTTCCGGAGTGTGGACTATGGACGTTGATTATGCTGAAGTTAAAGAACCGGCCTTTGATCCTCAACCTGCACATTCTTTCATTGATCGGCCACCACCCGATCACGCGCCTTTGCATATCGCCCATCACTATGAAAGCTGTTCCCAGCTCGTGTGTGTTGAGGCAGCTCTGGTAGATGGTATGATTACCTCCGAACGTTCGCACTATTGATCCCTTCCAATAAACCTCCTGCAGCGCTACGATGCCGAATCCACGGACCTTTAGCACATCGGCGAGTATGCGTGTGCTCCCGATGAAGTTGAGAGATTTGCAGTTCCACGAACCGAGTTTCCAATCGCTAGTTCCTCTTCGTCGTGGTGGTCTTCGCCGATGGTTCCGTTGTTCGTTGCTTATGTTTTTTAAGGCTGGCTTGCAGGGCCTGACACCAAACCCCCTAAATTTCCGGAGGACTATTCCTCCTAATTCCCGGTGGACCATGGTGCACAGTTTCACTTAGAGTCTCTCGCTGGCACTCGGACGATGATCAGCCGCCCCTAACATGGAGAACAGACGCTGTTGTGAGCCAATCCTGACATGGAGAACAGACGCTCAGTAAGATTTGCACCTCTGGAGAGGAGCAACCCCTCCCCCTTTCCTGTCAGCATACGACCATAGCTCCCAACGGGGTTGATTACCTGATCTTCCATAAGGTTGCTTGTATTGCGGCCAGCACCACAGGAAGTTAGGGATAGGAGTTGCTGGGTAAGAGACTAAGGACTGCGAAATAGGGTCTATATTATTCCTTCAGGTACGCGAAGTACCAATGGTACGCTTTACCCAGCATTTGCCGTGCCAAATATAGATTTAAGGACTACGGATATACGAAGGTATATCCGTAGTCCTTAAATCTATGGAGTTCGTAGACTACCTGGAACTCACGACAACAGCAAGAACTACATGAAATACAAACATATACCGAAAAGGAGCCACAAAACTTGTTTATTCCACATACTTTTTATATATTTTTTTTTTTATTAAATGGCCCACCGCTACCCCCACACCAAAAAGCTCTTCGTTTTTTTTTGAGCCCCCTGGCAGTGGACTCTTCTAGGACAGAACAAAACAATTACAAATTACATAAAAACATGAAATATTAGTGTGTGTGCGGAAGTGGTGAACCTGAACAAAAATAAGCTAATCGAGGGATTCCCAGTGGAACTGTGTTCCTTTAAAGGGATCCCAATATTTAAAATTACAAAAAAAAAATCATATTCAAAACTTTACATTAATATGATTAGGTAAGGTAAGGTAGTTATTCGGAGATTATTCTGGCAATATAAAATTTAGATTAAAAATGAACTGATTTTGGATCTGTAATAACGTTTCAAATTGGTTTTGAACAATAATTTATTATTAATTAATTTAAATCGCTCTGGAATTATATTGTATACAGAAGGCCCGTAGAATGATATTCGCATTTGGCCGAAGCTACTTAAAGCTCTACATCTCAACAAATTACTGGCATGTCTTGTATTGTGCTCGTGACTCCTTGAAGGTAAAACCAAGTTGCAATGCATGTTAGGTGTTTACATAACATCGAATATGAACGAACAATCTTGTAGGTCGCACAGCCCTCTAATCGGCAGTATGTTGTGTGTAAGCTGGGTATATAGTTGAAGTGTAGGGAACAAAGGTGGTAAAGAAAATATGGTTTTTATGCATCGGTTTTGTAGAACTTGAAGTTTCCTTAATTTAGATTTACAAGCATGCCCCCAAGCAATAATGAGGTATTGAAGGTGGGAATGAATGCATCCAAAATAAAATTTCAGTAGTGCAGTTCTAGGAACAAATTGTCTCACACGATATATTAAGCCACACAGGGACGAAATTTTTCTTTGCACGCTATCTAGATGATTTATCCATGAAAGGACAGGATCTAAATTTAGTCCTAAATATTTGAAATTAAAAACTTTGTCTATAACAGTCGACCCAACTGAAAGATTCGCATGTGGATCAATTTTCTTCCGAGGGGAATGAAACAACATGTACTTTGTCTTGGATAAATTCAAAGACAATAAATTAGAATTAAAGTAATCCATCAGAAGCCGTAGATCCATATTCATGCTACAAATTACAGCAGAAGTATTTCCATGAGGATAGAAAATAGCCGTATCATCAGCAAACAATCTTGGTATTCCATGGAGTGGCAAATTTCCAAGATCATTTATATAAATGAGAAATAAGAGAGGCCCGATATTACTGCCTTGTGGAACACCAATGTTGAATGTTCGCATTCGACTTCGTGAGTTCTCAATAGATACGAACTGTTGCCTGTCTTTCAAATAACTACGGATTATGTCGTTTGCTAAACCACGTACCCCATAGTATTCCAGTTTTTCAAAAGTATATTATGGTCCAGTGTGTCAAATGCTTTTTTAAGTCTAAAATAGACCCCTATGATTTTTTGTTGTCGATTTCACTTATTAGGAAATCGACAAGTTCTACTATCACTGTAGTTGTGCTACACCCTTTTCTGAAGCCGTATTGAAATTTGTATAGGATATTATGTTTACTCATAAATTTTATCAATCTGTTAACCAATAATTTTTCAAAAATTTTGCTAAAAACAGAGATAGTTGAAATAGGTCGATAATTACAGGCATCGGATGTATAACCACCATTAAACACAGGGGTTATCCTCCCTATTTTTAGGCAATCCGGATAAGATCCTTGCTCCAACATTCTATTGAAAAGACAAGTAAGGATATTCGAAAATTTTCCAACATTGGACTTAATTACCACACTTGGAAACCCATCTGGACCGCTGCTTTTATTTATATTTAATTCTTTAATAATTGCACCCACCTCATTTTCACTAGCTGGTCTAAGAAAAATTGAACGGTCTATTCGAGAAATATTATTCAAAGGATTCAAATTAATTTTTGGTATTTTTTCAGCAAGTTTAATTCCAATTTGAGAAAAGTAATCGATGAAAATTTCGCAAACAGCTGTGTTATCAGAAGTTTTACCTCCATCAGTTTTAAGCTCTAATCTAGTTTTAGGTTTAGAACGTCCCATAATCTCATTTACATTTTTCCACATTTTTGCATGGCAAGTGTTATCTAATAATTGTTCATAATAATCGGATTTACATCTTCTTTTGGCCTCATCTGTTTTTACAGATATATGTTTGAACATGTTTCTCAAGTCAACATTGTGGGGATCATTTTTCACTTTTTTCAGGTATTTATGCTTTAATTTTATCCATTGCCATACATAGTAATTGATCCAGGGACAGTGCTTAGACTTCATATTAATTTTTTCACTTTTTATTTTAGTACACTGTATTGCTATTCTATTATAAGCATTAGTGATATTGTTGATAGAATCATTGATATTTCCATTGCACTCAAAATCATCCAAATAGTTTGTGAATAGTTCATTTAGTTTGTTTTTGTCAATAAGTTTTTTGTTTAGTATTATGGATTCTTTGGGATTATTTATTTTTAATGAAGAAAGAATTATTAAGTGATCACTTATGTCCGAAAAAATAGTGTCATTTCTGACGCGATCAAAATCGTCATTAGAACAAACAAAATGATCTAAAATATTACTGCTAAGTGGACGAGTAACACACGTATTTGAACAAAAATAATTATAGGACTCTAAGAAATACATATAACGTTTGACAATATTATTATTACACAAATTTATCGGAATGTTCATATCACCTACAAAAAATCGTGGGCGTGTAGAATGGATCATTAATATATTTTCTAATTCATTGATAAAATTGTTAAAGTCAAAAGACGGCGGTCTGTATAAACCAACAATTTCATAAAATAATCCATTCCTTTCAATTTCAATATGAATTAGATGGAACCCATCAAATGTTACATTTTTCAACACATTAAAATTTAATCCATCTTTTACATACACAACAAGACCACCAAAAGACGTTTCTTTGAATCTATGGAGTTCGTAGACTACCTGGAACCAATGACAACACCAAAAACTACTTGGAATGCAAACATATACCAAGAAGGCGTCTTATAGCTTGTTTATTCTTCAATAGCTGCATCCATTACGGAGATTGATTTACAGACCTTGACTGTATGGAGTTCGTAGACTACCTGGAGCTCACGAAAAAAACAAAAACTACTTGGGATACAAACATATACCAAGAAGGGGTCACACATCTAGTTTATTCTTCAATAGCTGGCTCCATTACGGAGGTTGATCCACAGACCTTGAACCTATGGAGTTCGTAGACTAGCTGGAGCCCATGACAACAACAAGAACTACTTAGGATGCAAACATTTACCAAGAAGAGGTCATACAACTTGTTTATTCTTCAATGACTGCATCCATTACTGGGTTGATCCACAGACCTTGACTTTATGGAGTTCGTAGACTACCTGGAGCCCACGACAACAACAAGAACTACATGAAATATAAGCATATTCCAAGAAGGGGTCACACAACTTGTTATTTCTCCAATAACTACCTCCATTATAGATGTCGATTCACAGACCTTGAATCAATGGAGTTCGTAAACTACCTGGAACTCACGACAACAAAAAAAAAACTTGGAATACAAACATATTTCAAGAAGGGGTCACACAACTTGTTTATTCTTCAATAACTGCCTCCATTACGGAGGTTGATCCACAGACCTTGAACCTATGGAGTTCGTAGACTACCTGGATCCCATAACAACGAGAAGATCTACTTGGAATACAAGCATTTACCGAGAAGGGGTCACGCAACTTGTTTATTATTCGATAACTGCTTCCGTTACGGAGATTGATCCACAGACCTTGACTCTATGGAGTTCGTAGACTACCTGGAACCAATGACATCAAAAAGAACTACTTGGAATGCAAACATGTTTTAAGAAGAGGTCACACAACGTGTTTATTCTTGACCTTGACTGTATGGAGTTCGTAGACTACCTACAACCCATGACAATAGGTACTTCACATGCAAGCATAAGTTTTGTTCCTAGAACATTCGCAGTACTTAGATCATCTAAAAACAACCTCCGAAACTATTCCATATTTTCCTCATAGAAACTTTTTTTGGATCGTACATAGAGGGAGCGTTATTTGGAATTTTGAGCGTAGAAAGAGGGGCGTAAAAAGTGGGAACGAAAAGGGAGGGAGCATAAAAAGAGGTTTTACAGTACTTGATCGTATGTTTCGGAATTCCCCAGGGTTCTCCATACGATTCCACGCCACCAGGAAATCGAAATATACAGCTTCGCTAGCTTGTTAGCCATATTTGCTAAGTCCAGTCTCAGTCGTTTTGCTGAACTCGGCTACGTGGAATCTTAAAATATGAAACTTAGAACTATTACGCACTACGCAGTCCTTCCACAATCCACGTATTAGCGAAATTCTCAATATGTTCTAGAAAGTTTCCGTTTAGGATCTTCTGGAAGCAACTTTTGTGTATTTGGTCGTTTTGTTCCGTGCCTGTAAAAGTTATTCATCTGTATATGGGGTTTAATATTGCAATTCAAAATTCACAGTTTTCAGTAGACTTAGAGCTCCATTACTGTTCAAGCAATGGCGGTTTGTCAGCAGTTTGTGGCAATTCCGGCCAGTAAACCCGAACTTGCTGTGGCGCAGGCAGTTGTTTATCGTCACCCATTCGTTAGCAGTAACTGCATCAATACTTATCACAAAACGCGCCTCGAAGACCGTCGGAAAATGGTTTGTGGTTTGCAAAATCACAATATGCGCCTCGAAGATGGAAGTATGGAGCGTATGGAAGACCCAGTACTGAGATTTTCAGTTTCATTGGGAGAGGTCATGCGATATTTACATTTTATTCTCTCTCGCTTTAATAATAATAAAAGCGCATCAAACAGTTTCTCCTTCAACAATGTTACTTCTTTCTCGAAAATTAGGAAGAATATAATCATTTTATCGACTAGTCATCGTTATTTGCACAGATTTATTAAAACTATTTAGAAATGTAGATTTCAAAACAAAGCAACAATCCCATCATGACTGCTTGTAATGTGACAGGTGACCGGGAGCCCACTACATTTTCATTTGATCTCTTGAAAATTAAAATGCAACTGTTTTCGCTTTCACGTGACGATCACGAAAACTACCAGTACTAGGAAGACCAACGGAAAATGGTTTACGATCTAGAAAATCTCAAAGTCCTGCGAGCATTGACTTTGGTTAAAACAAATTTAGATTTCATGTAGCCACTTGGCGGCGTTAGTGTACATGAGACTACCAGTTGAACTTAGGGTCCCATAAGAAGAGTAACGCCATGTGCCACGTTTGACAGGTCTCCTGCTCGTCTGGAGCTGACAGACGATTCTGTTTCAATTCCGACACTTAGCGACACTGTTATTATAGTCACTGTAGTTGAGTTATGATACATACAACGAAATCTGAGAGAAATGGAGAAATATTCTATGCTGCATTGTTCGAAACTATTCGGAAAGCCAAATATTGCTTTTATCACCGAAGAATAGACTACCGCGCAAATTTGTCGAAGGACCAAAACAAATGCTCACACGTCCAATTGTATAGAAATCAGCGAAAGCACAAGCCAAAACATCATTCTTGCACATATTTTTTTAAACCCCAAAAAGCTCTTTCTTGCAGTGGAGACATCATCCATATATGAAGACACTGGTGGGAACATATTTTAGTTGGATAATATTTTTTGTATGGGAGTCGAATACAGCGCAAAATTTGTAATATATTATCTGGAAATTTATCTTGGAATATACTGACTTAGTAGCCATAGCGGGATTACCGATAGGATCAGATATCCTGGAATTTGCCAAATGAATAAGGTTAACGGATTTCACTACTAGTTTACACGTCTATCATTTAGGTATAATATCTCAGGTTTTACGGAATTCAAGATAAATGTCATTTGCAAGACGTTTGCTCGGAAGGTCAACATCAATATGCTGAAGTTCAGATTGATGGTGTACTATACGCACTAAATGTTGGATTAGGCCTATTTTCCTTCATTCTTCTTTCATTCTATCTTCTTTCATCCTTCTTTCGTAGATCTTTCTTCCTTCTTTCGTCCTTCTTTCTCTCTTATTCCTTCCTTCTTTCGTCCTTCTTTCTTCTTTCTCCCTTCGTTCTTCCTTCTTTTTTCTTTCTTCCTTCTTTTTTTCTTCCTTTTTTGTTCCTTCTTTCTTCCTTCCTTTCTTCCTTCTTTCTTTTTTCTTTCTTCCTTGTTTCTTCTTTTTTCCTTCTTTCTTTCTTCCTTCTTTCATCCTTCTTTCTCCCTTCTTTCTTCTTTCTTTCTTTCTCCTCTCTTCCTTCGTTCTTTCTTCTTTCTTTCTTATTTCTTTCTTTCTGCTTTCTTTCTTCTTTTTTTCCTTTTTTTCTTTCTACCTTCTTTCTTCCACCTCTTTTTCTTGTTTTCTCATCTTTCTTTCTTTTTTCTTATCATTACTCACTTCTCACTTATTACTTCTTATTTCTCACTTCTCACTTCTCACTTCTAACTTCTTACTTATCACCGCTCACTACTCACTTCTCACTTCTAACTTCTTACTACTCACCTCTCACTTCTCACTTCTCACCTCTTACTTCTCACTTCTCACTTCTTACTTCTCACATCTCACTTCTCACTTCTCACTTTTCACTTTTCACGTTTCACTTTTCACTTTTCACTTTCCACTTTTCACTTCTCACTTCTCACTTCTTACTTCTTACTTCTTACTTCTCACTTCTCACTTCTTACTTCTCACTTCTCATTTCTCACTTTTTTACTACTCATTTTTCACTTGTCATTTCTCACTTCTTACCTCGTACTTGTAATTCGGCCTAATGACCTTCTGCCTAATGACCCTGCATCGGATTAAAGGTACGGATTTGTATTAGATTTGGAATAGATTTGAATTGCATCTGGAATAGTTTTGGATTGGATTTAGATTGGACTTGGACTTGGATTTTAATTGGATTTGGATTGGCTATGGATTTTTATTTCGATTGGATTTAGATTGGTTTTGGATTGGATTTAGATTGGATTTGAATTGGATTTCGATTGAATTGAATTTGGATTAGCATGGATTCTCTTATCTTTATTGCCCGTAACGCTGGGTAGACACCTTTACGTGGTGTGTTACGGGGTAAGATCTACTACGGTTACATTGTCAGCTTCAGGCAAATCCTGACCCAACGAATACCTTCTTCATTATCCAACTCCGTGGTATTTATGAGGGTGTCGCTAAGTCGGAGGCCTCTCGTTAAGTAAGTACCACATCAACACTTCCTTCCTCTCCCTATAGGGTTATAGTTACGGTGAAGATAGGCGTGGCCAGGAGTAGTAATCCTCATGCTTTTGTTATTTTTGTTTAAGACTGGAATCAAGGACCACTCCCCTTCTTGATTTTTGATAGCATTCTAGATAAGGATCTCAAAAGTAAAACATAAGTATCGCTAGTGTCCAATCTACGAATTAAACCGTAACAATGCTAATGCTGCATGGATTCTCTTATCTTTACAGTGTACGTTCGCTAATTGGGTTTTTTTCTAGTTGGGGCGCTTTTTAATTGGGGGTTCGCTAATTGGGGCGAAACCCAATTAAAAAGCAGCCAAACGTCAAAATGTGATGTCAAAAACGCGTTGACGTTTTGTTTCCGTGTTTGGCGGGATCGATATTTTCTGGAGGGTAAAGTTTTCCTTTGTTCAATGCAAAAAGTAAACAACATTGACGCTTGTCAAAACGCCCCAATTAGCGAACGGCTTTTAGCGAATGATCACTGTATTAGGTTGTTTTTAAATCTTATTAGTAATAAAGTTCAACACCGCTATATTTTGAATTGCATTTTGGTAAGATATTTGCAGCCTATGCTAGAAGATTTTTTTGCGTTTTTAATGAGAGAAGAAGGGGAATGTGGGGTTTGAGTAAAATGCCTTCAGCGTGTGTTTATTGATTCACACCGCAGCGTGTCAATCGGCGAGCAGCAAGCCATGACTCCGTCTCTTCAGGTCAGATCTCCGCGGGGTGCCATTCTGGCCATTTAGGGCTACACACGGTTGTATTTGAAAGATTGATTTCAGGAGCAGTACAGTAAGGGCAGAGCTTCAATTCAAAAGCTTGTTCCAAATCTTTTCAATGTCGGTGTATTTCTCTGGGACACCCGGTGCAACTGCTAAGAGCAAAAGCATTTCCACACCCGTGACTTTGCAAGTGGAAGTTTTTTCAATGATCGATAGCGTTACTTTGAACGAATTAGATACTCATTTAGTTGTATATCGAACTTTTTTTTATAAAAAGCTAATTTTTAAAATTTCTTTGCATTTTACTGTTTTAACATTTTACTCAAATTTCATAGACTTGTAAAAATCGAAAAAAGCGTACGATGCAATGTTATACATAGTATGTTTTATCCTAGACATGCATCAGCTTCAAAACCAATATTGCTCCAAAAATGCCCCTAAGCCAAATCGATTACTTTTGGATAGACCAGAAATCCAAAAGCACCAGCTGTGACAACCGAAACCAAAGCGGATAGGCAGCATCGGTCCATGCAGCTACTGAAAAACAAATCCTTTCGAATGGAATTATGAAGTTGGTCTTGGCACAATTTCGTTGCCATCGCAGAGAACTTTCGGACTGCGTACACAAGCAAGCACGGAAGTTCCGCCCAAGCAAACGTCCTTTGTTATCTGTTAGTACAGTTTTCCGTTCTTGCAGAACTTGCTCCGGTCCCCGCTACTGCTATATGGATCGAACAAACATTCCAACCAGGACACTATTCCATCGAAATGAGCTGGGACATTTATCCTCTTTCATGACTGTGCATACTGCAACTGATAGACACAGTTCAGTCTCCTACAGCACGCCTAAGTAGTAAGACGGTTCAGAATTACAGCACCCAGATTTTTTGGCGGAAATTGTTTTTCCTACTGCATTTCAAATATGATTGTACATTTGAATTTAGTGTTTTCCCTAATAAAATCCCACCATAAAAACCAACAGGGAAGCGAACCATATTTCTAAGGTGTGCTGTTATCTTGAGCTTTATCTTATCTTAACTTTTATAATTGATTTTTTTAAATTATGAGAAAGTAACACAAACAAACATTATTTTGTTTAAAGTTTATTTCAGACCCTAATAAATCAAAATCTTGTAAACTCTGGAACCCCTACAGCCCCGTATTACATGCCGTATAAATCCGTGTTGAAGTGAAACCGATCGTACTTGGCGTGTAACTCCCATATCTAAGGGTCGAACTTTCGTAGGACCGATATTAACGATTATTCACCCTTTCTCTAGGTTTTTCTCCAAAACGATGACCAGTGCACATGCACATTGCACGCGATGTGTGTTGGTTTCGAGTGGAGGATTGTTTATGGATTCACTCCCAACAAGCCCATGCCCGCATCCGAAACAACAAGCACCCTCTGGGGAGTGCACTCAGCGGGAGTTAGTTGGTCTGGTGCGGTCCGTTTCGGGTTGGTTTTGGTTTTGTTTGAAGGTGGAGCCATTACCGCCGACCAACTCAACTGGCTGTGGTCCAAAGGGAGGCCTTCGCCACCCCCAGTGCAAGTCTGTTTATGTCTGACCGGATATAAATTAAGGGATAATTTTAATTACATTTACACTTTCACGTTCTGCCCGGATCTGTTTGAACACGTTGTCAGCCGAGCACGCACACCCAGCATCAATGGCCAGATGTTCTCGAAACAGTATAGTGGTTAAATTGATACAACGAACCATGCCCGTTGAGTAAACAGACAGATGCGCTTCCAGCACCATTTAAATAAAACGGCGACAGAAAGTGATTTCACGCAATGTTTACTGAATGCGGGTGGGTCGAGGAGTGTATTTTGGAAAATAATTCATCAAATACATGACACTGTAGTTACTACCCGTCCTGGAGAGGTTGACGAGATAAATTGCGGTTCCAGTTAGCATAGTGAATACAGACAGGGGCTTATATCGTAGAACGGTGAGCTACTGTACCACCTGACACAGGATCGATTTGTATTCGCGCGTCTTCATACTTTGAACTATCTAGTATGTGTATAAATTTTAAATAATTCACATTGATTCAAATTGCTTGAGTTTTGAGAAGTAATTACGAAAATATACAAAACAACTTAAGTACATATGTCTTTTAGTAATTCTGATACATTTTTTCGCTTCATGTCTGTATGCACTCTCGATGTATAGCATACCGTGAGAGACGTTTTTCGAAATCTGTTACGACAATGAACTGATTCGGGGCTATCCCCTTTGATAAATTTCTTCTAAAAATCCCCAATTGTGGGGGCGCCAGTTCTGATGATGCATTTCAACTTGTTTTAAACAGCTGTGCGAAAACAATATGCTCCCCAACATAAAATGAGCTAGATTCGAGCGTTTTATCAAACCCCCTCGGTGGATAACGCCTATCTGAATTAGTTTTTTCTTGCATACAAGTGCGATAGACTTGTTTTCATGCCTTGTTATAAGACGAGATTGTCCTTTTGACAGATACGACCTATTTCAACCTCAATAGTAAGGCCGTCTTCAGTGTCTCGTACTTGACTTGACATGTTTCCATGGCTTGTTATGATTCGAAAAGGTGTTTGCCTATCTTTTATCGTTGTTTGTTAACTATTGAGAATGATTTCTGCAAATCCTGATTATACTAAAATTCACTTCATATAAATAGGCAGTATTACTAACCCAATAAAAAATACAAATTCAATTACAATTACTATGTAAAACAGACATAGGGAAACTGCTCCTTGAATTCATACCATGCACCCAAATCAATACCATTTGAAAACAAAGAATTGGTGGGCAAATTGTTTTATTTCTCATTTTTGTGATTTATATCAGCAGTGAGCACTCCGTATAACAACAAAACACGATACAAATTGAGCCTAAATTGCCTGTTGCCGAATGTTATTGATATAGGAGCATGTTATTAATAATGGAGCAGATACCCTACGATCTCTCCTTTTTCTAATCTATTTTCAAGTTAAAACTTTAAAATCTTGATTTGTGCAATTGCGCAATATGTAAAAGATTTAGTTCGAAAAATGTATTAAAGGGTAACAACCACTTCCTTTGGTGGGGTTTGAACCCACGACCCCAGTTTGCTAGACAGGTGCTTTCCCTACTTAGCTACGAAGGACTTCCCTCGTTTTCCACAGCTTAGCGGGTACTGATGTGCCCAACTTCTCAACACCTGGCCTATTGCCGAACTCTTCCAATTCATTCTCCGAACTAACAACCTCACGCTTCTACTTGATCGAGCGCCGATGAAGCATGTGTGTGGATGTCAGACTATACTAAATACTCATCCTATATTTCGAACTAAATCTTTCACATATTGTGGAATTGCACACATCGAGTTTTCAATCATAGTAACTAATTTCCAATCCTGGTTAATAATCGAAATGTAGGCACAATTACCTTTGATTAAACTGTATTTTTATTTTTGTAAGATTTCAAACTGATTTTTTTTCTTCGATCGAAATGTGAAATTGATTACAGAACAAGAGCCTTTTTTCTGACTCTGATCATTGGATTAATAGTATGTATTTGTAACATTAAAAAGCGATACCGGCCTGCGGCGTTCTCAACGATCCGACTTCGTCATTATCTGTCCGGTCGTCACTGTCCCAGCGAATAACGTGATGCATCAATTTCGCTTTAATTTATTCGAATCAATTATCGACCGGGGAGCAACTGATTATATCCGAGCGGATTACTCTGACTGAATAAAACAGAATCTGGTGTCATGTGTCCGAGTGCTGATGGGAAAGTTACAAATGAGTAACATGATCTATCTGAACTATGAATATTTACGGTCAGAACCAGAGCATATTAAACGAATGTTTTTTCCTCGAAACACAACAAACAATTTCATTTAATCCCGCTATTTGATATATCTAAAAATATATACATTGCGATCCTATCGGCTAAGTAATTTTTAATTCCGATTCTTACGGCAAGGTAGCTGTACTTGGCTCTCGTAACGCGAACCAGGTGGCAAATTCCAATTTGCTCCTTAGATTCAGAAACAAGAAACTTACCTGGTTCGGTTCGTAGGTGGATTGTTGAAAATCAATTGAATTTTGTTTTTTTCAAGTAATTTTTTTGCCTAGAAAGAGTTAAAGGAGGATAGGGGTGCACGTGTATTTTATTTGAACACATTTTTTTATGTAGGGTAACGGTACCCTTAGTGGAGGTAGCACCAATAGTGGAGGTAGTGGGGTTTTTCATAATTATGAATTTTACGAAGGATTAAGTTGATGCGTTGTGCTACCGATTAAATCCGGATGGGTCATATATGACCCAAGACGAAAATCAGTTGTCAAAAATCAGTTTTAAGAGATAGAGCCTTGCTTTCTTCAGCAAAAATGTTCAAAATTAACTGTTCCATCCAGGAAAAATATTGCTAAGGTCAGGTTATGGTCACTAGGATGATCTAGAGCATCCAAACTATCCTTGAGTTCTAATTTTGATGTTCTAAGGAATCAACACCATTTTTTACCACATTCTGATTAAATAATTGAAATTGAAATGCTTTATGATAATATCCCGCACCTGTCCTGCAGTATAACAGATCTTTTTCAATACCTAAGATACTCCAAACAGTTCTTGAACTCAGATCTTTAAATCGGTCAACAAAAAGATCTACGATGTCCCCACTATTTTTATGAGTTGGGACAGCTCCACGGTTCTTCATTACACCATTACAGACACACCACAGAATTCGTTCGGCATCTACGGCACTCCAAACTATCCTTGAGTACAGATCCTAATATTCAAATCGATCAACATGCAGATCTTTGATGTCCCCACTAGTTTTATGAGTTGGAATAGCTCCAGGATACCTCGTAATATAATTACAGACACACCACAGAATTCGTTCGACACCTGCGACACACCAAACTATCCTTGAGTACAGATCCTTATATTCAAATCGATCAACATGCAGATCTTCGATGTCCCCACTAGTTTTATGAGTTGGAATAGCTCCAGGATACCTCGTAACATCATAACAGACACTCCACAGAATTCGTTCGACACCTACGACACTCCAAACTATCTTTGAGTACAGATCCTAATATCCAAATCGATCAACATGCAGATCTTCGATGTCCCCACTAGTTTTATGAGTTGGAATAGCTCCAGGATACCTCGTAACACCATAACAGACACTCCACAGAATTCGTTCGACACCTACGACACTCTAAACTATCTTTGAGTACAGATCCTTATATTCAAATCGATCAATATGCAGATCTTCGATGGCCCCACTAGTTTTATGAGTTGGAATAGCTCCAGGATACCTCGTAACATCATTACAGACACTCCACAGAATTCGTTCGACATCTACGACACTCCAAACTCTCCTTGAGTACAGATCTCAATATTCAAATCGATCAACATGCAGATCTTCGATGTCCCCACTAGTTTTATGAGTTGGAATAGCTCCAGGATACCTCGTAACATCATTACAGACACACCACAGAAGTCGTTCGACATCTACGACACTCCAAACTCTCCTTGAGTACAGATCCTAATGTTCAAATCGATCAACATGCAGCTCTTCGATGTCCCCACTAGTTTTATGAGTTGGAATAGCTCCAGGATACCTCGTAACACCATTACACACTCCACAGAATTCGTTCGACACCTACGACACTCCAAACTATCCTTGAGTACAGATCCTAATATTCAAATCGATCAACATGCAGATCTTCGATGTCCCCACTAGTTTTGTGAGTTGGAATAGCTCCAGGATACCTCGTTACACCATTACACACTCCACAGAATTCGTTCGACACTAACGATACTCCAAACTATCCTTGAGTACAGATCCTAATGTTCAAATCGATCAACATGCAGATCTTCGATGTCCCCACTAGTTTTGTGAGTTGGAATAGCTCCATCCAGGAAAAATATTGCTAAGGTCAGGTTATGGTCACTAGGATGATCTAGAGCATCCAAACTATCCTTGAGTTCTAATTTTGATGTTCTAAGGAATCAACACCATTTTTTACCACATTCTGATTAAATGCAGATCTTCGATGTCCCCACTAGTTTTATGAGTTGGAATAGCTCCAGGATACCTCGTAACATCATAACAGACACTCCACAGAATTCGTTCGACACCTACGACACTCCAAACTATCTTTGAGTACAGATCCTAATATCCAAATCGATCAACATGCAGATCTTCGATGGCCCCACTAGTTTTATGAGTTGGAATAGCTCCAAGGTATCTCGTAACATCATTACAGACACACCACAGAATTCGTTCGACATCTACGACACTCCAAAGTATCCTTGAGTACAGATCTCAATATTCAAATCGATCAACATGAAGATCTTCGATGTCCCTACTAGTTTTATGAGTTGGAATAGCTCCAGGACACCTCGTAACATCATTACAGACACACCACAGAATTCGTTCGACATCTACGACACTCCAAACTCTCCTTGAGTACAGATCCTAATGTTCAAATCGATCAACATGCAACTCTTCGATGTCCCCATTAGTTTTATGAGTTGGAATAGCTCCAGGATACCTCGTAACACCATTACACACTCCACAGAATTCGTTCGACACCTACGACACTCCAAACTATCCTTGAGTACAGATCCTAATATTCAAATCGATCAACATGCAGATCTTCGATGTCCCCACTAGTTTTGTGAGTTGGAATAGCTCCAGGATACCTCGTTACACCATTACACACTCCACAGAATTCGTTCGACACTAACGATACTCCAAACTATCCTTGAGTACAGATCCTAATGTTCAAATCGATCAACATGCAGGTCTTCGATGTCCCCACTAGTTTTGTGAGTTGGAATAGCTCCACGGGATTTCGTGACATCATTATAGACACATCACAGAATTCGTTTGACATCTACGATACTCCAAACTGTCTTTGAGCGCAGATCCTAATATTCAAAACGATCAACATGAAGATCTCCGATGTCTAAACTATTTTTACGAGATGGAATAGCTCCACGGAACTTCGGTACACAGTAAGGTATACACCACAGAATTCGTTGAACATGTACGACACTCCAAACAAGCTCAGATCCCTATTTACAAATCGATCAACTAGAAGATCTTTGATGTCCCCACTATTTTTATGAGTTGGAATAGCTCCATGAGACTTCATTAAACCATTATAAATACATAACAGAATACGTTGAACATCTATTATACTCCAAACTATCTATGGGTACAGATCAGAATATTTAAAACGACCCACATAGAGATCTTCGATGTCTCAACTATTTTTATGAGTTGTAATAGCTCCACGGGATTTGGTTACACTATTAGAGACACGCCACAGAATTCGCTCGACATCTACGACACTCCAAACTGTCTTTGAGCTCAGATCCCAATATTCAAATCGATCAACACGAAGATCTTTGAGGTCTCCACTATTTCTATGAGTGGAAATAGCTCCACGGGACTTCGATACATCATTATAGATACATTATAGAACTCGTTGAACATCGACGACACTCCAAACTGTCCATGAGTACAGATCTCAACACTCAAATCGATCAACATGAAGATCTACGTCATCCCATCTAATTTTATGAGTTGGAATAGTTCTACTGGACTTCGTTACACCATTATAGACACATTGTAAAATTCGTTGAACATGTACGACAATACAAATTGTCCATGAGTTCAATTCTTTATATTCAAATCGATCAACAGGAAGATGTACGATGGTCTAGCATGAATTTACCGCCAAAAAATTTTATGGTGAAGGACATCTAGGGAAGATCGATATAGTACGTACAATAACTATTTTCAACACCCCTCTCCCCTTCGCCACTTCTTGTAATGAACCTCTAGTTTTTTTATTATTCGTCACGCACTTTGTGAATAACCACCTTACACAAATTTCATCAATAATGAGATTATTTCTCGAAAAAAAAACACAATGACCTGTTACCTGTTAGTCTACTAAATATTTTTTCGATGAAGAAGATTATTATTGAGAAACTTAACTATTGATTCCTTTTGGTACACTGCTTTTAAACAAGTTTACTCCTAGTGTGCTGCATGTTTGCAGCAGTGCTCCAGAGCTTAACATGTCGATTCGAAAGTTTTACTGAAACGCCTTCTGTTGACGATTTCGCAGAATCACATCAAATGGTTGCAGAGGAACTGAGAGAGAGATTTGTTTAGCAATATGATTTAGCTATTACATTTAATTCATTTTGGGATAAGTATGGAGAAAAGCATTTGAAATGAAATTTTGTAATATTATTCATACGTAAATTACTTTACTCTTACATATAAATGTTAGTCTTTGTAACATCCACTTCCGTGCAATACTGAAACCAATTATATTGTCGATTGAATGTATTGCGAGCTTTATTCAGTTCTTGGTACGCAATCCTCATTTATTGGATTATTGGACTGTCATCTCATGATACTCCTTGGTGGTTTCAATACGTATAGAAATGGTAAACACTTGGGTAAACATATCGTATAAAATATATAATATGTATAATAAGTATGAAACAAGTAAGTATGAGAGTACCAACGCCTTCAGGGTGCAACTTACTCTAATTCTGATCGATTATGGAGTAGCAATAATTCACATGTATAGCCCAGCCGGTCATCAAGAGACGCCGTGGTACCAAGCTTTATTCTATAACACTTCTTCTTCTTCTTCTTCTTCTTCTTCTTCTTCTTCTTCTTCTTCTTCTTCTTATTGGCATTACATCCCCACACTGGGACAGAGCCGTCTCGCAGCTTAGTGTTCATTAAGCACTTCCACAGTTATTAACTGCGAGGTTTCTAAGCCAGGTTACCATTTTTGCATTTGTATATCATGAGGCTAGCACGATGATACTTTTATGCCCAGGGAAGTCGAGACAATTTCCAATCCGAAAATTGTCTAGACCGGCACCGGGAATCGAACCCAGCCACCCTCAGCATGGTCATGCTTTGTAGCCGCGCGTCTTACCGCACGGCTAAGGAGGGACCCTCTATAACACTATAGATGATAAAAGGAACGAAAAAATTGTGGATGCGATGTTTGTGATCACAATAACAGGTTTTTTTTCGTACTTACGTATTGTGTACGTAATGATGTCCATTTGAGCAATTCCAACTAACAAACAAGCTTCAGAATCTATGAATCACTATGTTGGTTTTTTAGACCTCCAATATCTGAACTCATGTATGGCGCCGTAAATATTCCGGGAATGTTATGATTTGTATATACTGGTATATTGATGTCCCATGGGGTTTCTACAGCTGACACACACGCTCAGGATCCTATGATTCACTCTGTTGGCCTCGTAGACCTCCAATATCTGAACTCAAAAATCGTTTGGAGTACCGTAGATATTCTTGGAATGTTTCAATTTTCATATACTGGTGTAATGATGTCTCATGGGCTTTTTACAACTAACACATAAGCTGAGTTGCCTTTGAATCACTCTATTGGTCTTGTAGACCCCCAAGATCTGAATTCAAAAATGATTTGGAGTACCGTAGATACTCTGGGAATATTGTATTTTGTATATACTGGTGTAATGATGTTCCATGAGGCTTCTCCAGCTAACACACAAGCTCGGAAATCAATGAATCACTCTGTTGGTCTTGAAGACCTCCAGTATCTGAACTCCAGAATGATTTGGATTACCCCAGGAACTCTGGGAATGCTGTGATTTGCATATTCTGGTATAATGATGTCCCAAGGGGTTGCTCCAACTAACGTACAAGCTCAGGACCCTATGAATCACTATGTTGGTGTTGTAGAACTTCAAGATCTGAACTCAAGAAAGGTTTGGAATACCGTAGATATTCTGGGAATGTGGATGTATTTATATATTGACATAATCACGTCCCATGGGGTTTTTACAACTAACACACAAGCTCAGGAGCCTATCAATCACTCTGTTGGTCTTGTAGGCCTCCAAGATATGAACTCAAGAATTGTTTGGAGTACCGTAGATATTCTCGGAGTCTTGTATTTTGTATATACTACTATAATAATGTTCCATTGGGCTCCTCCAACTATTACACAAGCTCGGGAACCTATGAGCTGCTCTGTTGATCTTGTAGACCTCCAAGATCTAAACTCAAGAATAGTTTGGAGTACCGTTTATGTTTTGGTAACACTGCGATTTGATAAAAAATAGTTTAATTATGTCTCAAGTAGCAATGCCAACTTCAAATAAGGATTGAGGCCCCGTAAAACGCTTTGTTGTTTATGTAGATCATCAAGATCTGAACTCAAGGAAGGTTTGGAAGCCCTAGAAGATCTCAAAAAAATATTTTACCCCATATTTTTACTTTTCCATGGTTTGCATACGTTTTTGAAGCAGAATATCCAAAATTTATGTTGAAATACGACGAAAAAAAAAATCCGGATTGAATCGGTTAAATATCCTGTTAAATACAACTTATCCCAAGATTTTGCCCGAAAAACTATTGAATACAATGATTTCCTTAATTTTTTTTTTTTTTTTATCTAATTTTATTTGCTAATTATCTAATACATGCATTCATTTCTTAGACTAGGTGTTCCGTGTTTTCTTAACACTATCATCCTTATTTGCTATGTTACTTTTTAGTTATTATTAATACATTTCAATTGCTTCTGGCAGTTAGAATTTTTCCTCTGGTTGAATTGAACCATGTAGGAATTACAATGTTTTCAACTTAAACTAAACTTAACCTATTTTATACTAAGGGTACAAGAAGTTAATCGCTGCAATAGAAGATTGCAACGATTTGTGTCTAAATATGGAAATTATTTTGTTGAACATTTGTTGCAATGTCTCAATATTAGAAATTCTATGAAGTTCATTGGTACTATACCACGGAGGCAGCTTAAGAATCATTTTCAAAATTTTATTTTGAATCCTCTGGAGTGCCTTCTTTCTGGTATTGCAGCAACTAGTCCATATTGGCACAGCATACAACATGGCAGGTCTGAAAATATGTTTGTAAATCAAAAGTTTGTTCTTAAGACAAAGTTTTGATTTTCTGTTTATAAGTGGATATAGACACTTAATATATTTGTTACATTTGGCTTGAAGGCTTTCAATGTGATTTTTAAAAGTTAATTTTTGATCTAGCAGAAGTCCTAAATATTTAGCTTCGCTAGACCAATTAATTGGAACCCCATTCATAGTGACAATATGTCTGCTAGAAGGTTTCAAATAAGAAGCTCTGGGCTTATGTGGGAAAATTATAAGCATTCGGGGAAATTTTCCATTTTTGCAAGTAAGTGGAGAAAATATCCAAACTTTTTTGCAGTCTACTACAAATGACACGAAGGCTTCGCCCTTTGGCTGAGAGACCTGTGTCATCTGCAAACAAAGATTTTTGACACCCTGGTGGTAAATCAGGTAAGTCAGAAGTAAAAATGTTATACAATATGGGCCCCAGTATGCTGCCTTGGGGGACACCAGCCCTTACAGGTAATCTATCAGATTTAGTATTCTGTATAGTATACCTGCAGTGAGCGATCTGATAAATAATTTTGGATCAGTTTAATGATGTACAGAGGAAAATTAAAATTCATCAATTTTACAATCAAACCTTCATGCCAAACACTGTCAAATGCTTTCTCTATATCACGAAGAGCAACTCCAGTCGAATATCCTTCAGATTTGTTGAGCCGAATTAAATTCGTTACTCTTAATAACTGATGGGTGGTTGAATGCCCATGGCGAAAACCAAATTGTTCATCAGCAAAAATAGAATTGTCATTAATATGAACCATCATTCTATTTAAAATAATCTTTTCAAACAGTTTGCTTATTGAAGAAAGCAAACTGATTGGGCGATAACTAGAAGCATCAGCTGGATTTTTGTCCGGCTTCAAAATTGGAACAACTTTGGCGTTTTTCCATTTATCTGGAAAGTATGCCAATTGAAAACTTTTGTTAAATAAATTAACCAAAAAGGTTAAAGAAAGGAAGTTTTTTATAAGTGTGTAGAAAATACCAATCACCCGGGGCTTTCATATTTTTAAACTTTCTAGTAATAGATCTCACTTCATCCAAATTAGTTCCCAACGAAGGGTCAAAAAAATTCTCTTGATTGAGAATGTCTTCGAAGCTCCTGATCCTCTATTGGACTAGTAAGACTTAGACTAAAATTATGGGCACTCTCGAACTGCTGAGTTTTTGAGCTCTTTCGCCATGTCAATAAAATTTTATTTCTTTTAAGCGCTGGAATTGGCTTTTGAGTTTTTTTTTTAAGAATTTTCGTTAATTTCCAAAAGGATTTCGAACTGGGATACTTCGAGACATTATTCTCAAAGTTCGTATTTCTCAGAATAGCGAAACGTTTTTAATTTCTTTTGCAAATCTCGCCAAATAACTTTCAACGCGGGATCGCGAGTTCTTTGGTATTGCCTTCTTCTCACATTTTTAAGACGGATCAGTAGCTGAAGATCGTCGTCAATAATAATGGAGTTGAATTTTATTTCACATTTAGGAATTGCAATGCCTCTGGCTTCGACAATTAAATTCAAAAGATACGAGAGCATTATCAATATCACTTTTGGTATCGAGAGGAATATCAACATCAAAATTCCTATCGATATACGTTTTATATAAATCCCAATCAGCTCTATGATAATGAAAAGTAGAGCTGATTGGATTATAAATGGCTTCTTGTGAGATTTCAAATGTCACAGGAAGATGATCAGAGTCAAAGTCAGCATGAGTTACCAATTGGCCACACAGCTGACTTGAATCCGTTAAAACTAAATCAATTGTAGAAGGATTTCGACTGGAAGAAAAACAAGTTGGTCCATTGGGATATTGAATAGTATGATATCCCGCAGAACAATCTTCAAATAAAATTTTACCATTGGAATTGCTTTGAGCATTATTCCATGAACGGTGTTTGGCATTGAAGTCACCAATTACGAAGAATTTTGATTTGTTGCGAGTCAGAATTTGAAGATCAGCTTTCAACAAATTCTTTTGCTGCCCATTGCATTGAAAAGGCAAGTAGGCTGCAATGAAGGAAAAGTGTCGAAAATTTGTTTCAACAGAAACTCCCAAGGTTTCAAAAACTTTGGTTTCAAACGAAGAAAATAATTTATGTTTGATACGTCTATTAATGACAATGGCGACCCCACCACAGGCGCTGCTTCAGGAATGGTATTTGCTTTGAACATTGCATCAATCATGTGATGCAATTGTTCAGTTAAAAAATCAAAATCGGAAGCAGTCATGCTACCTGAATCGGCAACATGACCGTTATTTTCCGTTGGGACATGGGTATAAACCTCATTTTGAGAAGAGAAATTTTGTCTACCAGCAGCGATGTTTGCATACGTACAGGGGATGGACAAAATAATTAGGATAGGCAAATTTTGGGTTAAATTAGATGTGTTGTAACTACCTTAGTTATCATCCGATTTTGACAATTCAGGCATGCCCGAACTAGAAAATTAATGCAGTTTGACGGTTTGTCCATGGAACCGACTATGGCCACCGGATTCCGGAGATATTCCGGGTTTTTCGGAGGTAGGTTCAAAACCGTAAATTTGAGGTGGATATTAGGAGAAGTTTTGGTTGAAAATTGAATAATATTAGTAACCACAAATGAAGTAGGGCTCTTGCTGATTGGAACCATATATTGAGATTTGGAATCGGACCAGAATCAAGGGAGATATGGCCATTTCTTCATAATCGGTTCCGATCGATACTTATCAAAGGGGTCAGGCCAAAACTTCATTTGAATCTCGCGTTTTGATAGATGGTCCAGTATGATTTCATTCTAGAAGGCCTCTAATGTGTCAAGAATGAAAAACCAATTGAATAAACGGATCCTGGAGTCGCTGGGATGTCCCCGGGAACCTGTGAATGGGGACATTTAAGTTTTAGCACCAAAATCAGTCATTCGACGGCTCTTTTTTCATGGTTTTCGATCAGGAAGCGAAATATGAATATAAAATGGTCCATTGACGGCTCTGACCGCTTCCAGGATCTACGGATTGGCCCCGGGGAACCTGTGGAAGGGGACATTAAAGTTTTAGCACCAAAACCAGTCATTCGAAGGCTCTTTTTTCATGGTTTTCGATCAGGAAGCGAAGCATGAATATAAAATAATCCATTGACGGTCTGACCGCTTTCAAGACCTACGGATTGGCCCCGGGGAACCTGTGGAAGGGGACATTTTAGTTTTACCACCAAAACCAGTCATTCGACGGCTCTTTTTTCATGGTTTTCGATCAGGAAGCGAAGTTTGAATATAAAATGATCCATTGACGGCTTTTATTGCTTCCAGGACCTACTGGTTGCCTCCGAGGAACTTGTGGAAGAGGACATTTCATTTTTAGCACCAAAACCAGTCATTCGACGGCTCTTTTTTCATGGTTTTCGATCAGTAGGCAAAGTATGAATATAAAATGGTCCATTGTTGGCTCTGACCTCTTCCAGGACCTACGGATTGGCCCCGGGGAATCTGTGGAAGGGGACATTTTAGTTTTAGCATCAAACCCAGTCATTCGAAGGCTCTTTTTTCAAGGATTTCGACCAGGAAGCGAAATATGAATTAAAAATGACCATTGACGGCTCTGACCGCTTCCAGGACCTACTGATTGCCCCCAAGGAACTTGTGAATGAGGACATTTTAGTTTTAGCACCAAAACCAGTCATTCGATTTTAGATCAGGAAGCGAAGTATGAATATAAAATGGTCCATTGACGGCTCTGACCGCTTCCAAGACCCACGGATTGCTCCTGGATAATCTGTGGAAGGGGACATTTTATTTTAAGCATCATTCACGGCTTTTTTCTGGTGGTTTCGATTAAGAATCGAGAAATGAATATAAAAGGGACCATTGAGGGCTCTGACCGCTTTCTGGACCTACAGATTGGCCCAGGAAACCTGTGGAAGGGGACATTTAAGTTTTAGCACCAAAACTAGTCATACTACGGCTCTTTTTTCATGGCTTTGGATCATGAAGCAAAGTATGAAGTAGGCAGGTTCCCCGTGAGCTATCCGTAGGTCCAGAAAGCGGTCAGAGCCGTCAATGGTCCATTTCTTGTTCATACTTCACATTCTGATTGAAATCCATGAAAAAAGAGCCGTCCAATGATTGGTTTTTGTGCTAAAACTAAAATGCCCCCTTCCACAGTTCCCCAGGGGCAATCCGTAAGTCCTGGAAGCGGTCAGATCTATTAATGGTCCAATTTATACTCATACTTCGCTTTCTGATAAAAAATCACAAAAAAAACCCTTCGAGTTATTGGTTTTGGTGCTGCAACTTAAATGTTCCTTTCCACTGGTTTTCCGGGGGGAATCTGTAGGTCCTGAGAGCGGTCAGAGTCATCAATGGTCAATTTTATATTCATACTTTGCTTATATTAAAGAAGAGCTGTCGAATGATTGATTTTGGTGTAAAAACTAAAATGTCCCCTTCCACAGGTTCCTCGGGAGCAACCAGTAGGTCCTGGAAGCGGCCAAAGCTGTCAATGGTCCTTTTATATTTATACTTTGCTTCCTGATCGAAAACCTATAAAAAGAGCAGTCGAATAACTGATTTTAGTGCTAAAACTTATATGTTCCCTTCCACAGGTTCCTCGGGGGCAATCCTTGGGTCCTGGAAGCGGTCAGAACCGTAAATTGACCATTTTATATTCATACTTCGCTTCTTGATCGAAAACCATGAAAAAAGAGCCGTCGAATGACTGATTTTGGTGCTAAAACTTAAATGTCCTCATTCACAGGTTCCCCGGGGACATCCCAGCGACTCCAGGATCCGTTTATTCAATTGGTTTTTCATTCTTGATACATTAGAGGCCTTCTAGAATGAAATCATAGTGGACGATCTATCAAAAAGCGAGATTCAATTGAAGTTGTGGCCTGACCCCTTTGATAAGTATCGATCGGAACCGATTATAAAGAAATGGCCATATCTCCCTTGATTCTGGTCCGATTCCAAATCTCAATATATGGTTCCAATCAGCAAGAGCCCTACTTCATTTGTGGTTACAAATATTATTCAATTTTTAACCAAATTTCTCCTAATATCCACCTCAAATTTACGGTTTTGAATCTACCTCCGAAAAACCCGGAATATCTCCGGAATCCGGTGGCCATAGCCGGTTCCATGGACATACCGTCAAACTGCATTAGTTTTCTAGTTCGGGCATGCCTGAATTGTCAAAATCGGATGATAACTAAGGTAGTTACAACACATCTAATTTAACCCAAAATTTGCCTATCCTAATTATTTTGTCCACCCCCTGTAGGTACATTGGAAAAATTGGAATTTACTGAAGTGCTTGCTACCCGTTGACGAGCGGCAAAATTTGTTTGTGAATTGTGGTGGGTATGAATTGCTCGACCGGTGACCGGTTTCGAAATTTGAGCGTTTGAAAAATTTCTACCCGTCGAATCTGGGATCCGATTGGAATTTCCCGTCATCAATTTTGCACGGGAATTCAAAACTTTTTGCGTGAAGGGCATTCCCAGAAATTGGATTTATGATTGCCCCCACAATTTGCACATTTAAATTTATTGGAATCTTCTCTCACAGGACATATGTCCTTGGCGTGAGAGGTTCCACCACAAATCATGCATTTAGCATCCATGTGACAATGTTTGGTTCCATGACCCCACTTTTGGCACTTACGGCACTGGGAGAGGTTCCACCACAAATCATGCATTTAGCATCCATGTGACAATGTTTGGTTCCATGACCCCACTTTTGGCACTTACGGCACTGGGTGGTGATTTCCTTAATAAAAATGACTCCCTTGCACCTATTAGTGGTGCAACTGTACCAATAGTGGCGAGTCTCATAAGAAATCAATGGATAGCACCACTATGGGAACCAAAATAATTTTTACCGCCACTGAAGGAACAGTGTACCCATTAGTGGTGCAAGCGATATTTGGTAGTTGTAGATGTTAAATGACACCAATCTCATTTTTGATAGCAAATTTATTAGTTTTGGCTGAGGCATTAAAACTGTAAATTTCTCATAATTATCAATTTTTAAAAAATATTTTCTTTTGTTGATCTACTAATACCTCCACTATTGGTACCGTTACCCTATTGGTGAGAATTTAGTTCCGTAATTCTATGATGAAAATAATTAAATCAGATTTCCTTTCCTATAATCTCAAAACATATGCTGCAACTTCTCGAGACTTTATTTCCCGGCACTTTTTCTTGTCTCGGGGTTCGGGACAGAAAATGTCCAATATCCTGAGAAATTCAGGGATTCTGAGATTTTTTCGTAATAATAAAATAAATTATGATGACGGTGCAACTCAAACGCCAAAACTGGATATTGAAACCAAATTTTTATTTAAAAAATGTTCCTTTCTTGTTATAACGTGTTTGACGCAAAAATGTCGCGAGGAAATGATGCGGCTTTGATTCGTATGGAAATATCGTAGGCTTCCACAAGAAACCTGCAAATGCTTTTGATGTTGTCATCAGAGACACGAGACACTAAAGACGGCTTTATTGTTGAGGTCGAAATACTTATATGTAAAGTTAAAATCTAGTGATGTAATTAAATGGGATAGTACTAATGACAACCTTTATAATAATTATCCAAAAAGCCTTTAGGCCGAAAATGTCATTTGGCCATTGATTGTACATATAACATTTCGCCGAAAACCATTTCGTGGAATTCATTTTCGCAGTTGAACATTTCGCGGATAACATTTGGCAATATGTAACTTTTCGCGGGACGATATTTGGCGGATTGTACCGTTTCGCCGAATGACGTATGGCTAATGTACTATTTCGCGGATTTCTACAATTATTACTTGCTAGGTTACCATTACAACCGATCAGATCATATGACCGAAAATGTCGTTTGCCGATCGGGTCTTAAGATTAATGTTATTTGGCTCAACAATAGTTAATGAAAAAATTGTAATATGATTAAGGATAATTTAGATAAGAGAAATATGTAGGAAGGTGTGAGAAATGATGAGCGAGAAGGGGGAAGTGAAACGTCTCACTTCTCAGTTCTCACTTCTCATCTTCACTCTGCATTTCTTATTTTCTAATTCGCACCTCTCAATTTTCAATTTTTATTCATCACAATGAGAAATGAGATGTGAGAAGTGAGAACTCTTCTCACTCCTCATTGTCCACTTTTCAATCCTCACTGTGAAGAGTGAGTGAATGAAGAGTAAGAATTGAGAAGTGAGAATTGAGAGGGGAAGAGCCGTTTGGCCGAAAACCATTCGGCTGAATGCAACTTGGTCGAATATACCATTTGGCCGAAAAGATCGTTTGGCCGAATAGGTCATTTGGCCGAATGGGTCATAAGCAGAGCATAAAATATTCACTTTCATGAACCACATTCGCTCCGAGTTTTGACAATCGTGTTTTGATTATTCAAAACATAGATGACTTACTCAGTTTACTTCTTCATAGATTCATGCAATTGATTACCATTGAGTATGGTAACTGCGTGCGAAAAAAAATAAACCTTGATTATACTGACATTTGGCGCAATAAATGCCCCTCAATTGAACGTCGGGATTAGATCTTTACGAGTATTTATTCAAATCATCAAACATGTGTTCAGTTTTATGATTATTTTTATTAATTTGTTAAATTCAAATAAATATTCACTGACCCATATTCATTCCGAAAAATGACGGTGCAAAGAAGGTCGATGTTCTTAATTAAAAATTATCGAATATTTAAAGCTCTGGTCATAAAGGCCAAATAGGTCATTTGGCCGAAAAGGTCATTTGACTGAATAGGTTATTTGGCCGAAATGGTCATTTTTCCGAATGGGTCATTTGGCCGAACAGGTAATTTGACGTCTCTCTTCTCACCTTTCAATCATTATTTCTCACTTCTCACAGCGAAGAGAGACAACTCTATTCTTTCTTGTCTCTTCCCACTTTTTACAGTGTTACCGTACGGTAATATTGATTGCCATTATGATGTGGGATGGTAGGATTATTTATTGTTCAGCTAGATAACGTCCGATTTAAATGTGGTGGGTGCCTGCACAACTAATGCTCCAAATGCAACGCAGATCGTTGAAGCCAGTGTGAATGCGACTGATTCGTTGGGGCGGAAATACTGGAACGGTGAAGAGGACGAAAATAATGAGTGCCCAAGAATTTATGGTTGCGGGTCGATTGTCCATGAGCTCTCGTTTGTTCCAACGCCAGCCTAGTTGAGTCAGCCCCGAAGTTCCGTCCAGCGAAAAAGTACAGGCAAGCCAAGCCCCGCCGACCACAATCAGCGGCCCCGGCTCCAGTTAGTCGTGGTCACGCTCGTTCGTGGGCACCCCAAACGCCCAGGATTTCGGTAGGCCATCGGCCACGCTCTTTCCATCACGCATTCGTCGAGCCCCGCCGAACAAAATCATCGGCCTCGGCTCCAGTTAGTCGAGGTCACGCTCGTTCGCGGGCACCCCAAACGCATTCGTCGACGGATTTGCACAGTCGGTTCACCCGCTTCACCAAGATTCACCATCAACCGCCGACCTAAGCCTCGACATCGACATCCATCGTTCGGATTTCGCCAGATCCTCCGCCTCACCGTCAACCGCCAGCCAAAGCGACTCCACGTCCCGAGCACCGATTCGTTCGGTCCGTTCTGAGCCTCGAGGTGTCCAGCGCGCTCCTGCCAGCCCTACCACGCTCCTGTCGAGTCTATCGCTAACGTTATCGAAGACGACGCTCTTCATGTCCTCTTCATGTTTTCAAAAAGTATCAAAAATTCAACCGGTCAGCCAAGAATCACAATTCTTATGCTAAAATAAGTCTCCTGTCAAATTTTCAGCTAATTCGGATAAAATTTAGAGGTGGCTCAAGTCAATTTAGTGTTTTTGGGCTATTTTCAATTTTGGAAAAAATCTAACAAGAGATATAAACGTCGAAAACTATCGCAACAACCTCTATACGGAAGCTTTTGGTGTGCTCTACAAGTCTTGTGAACATTGCCATTCGTTTCGTTCACGTTTTGTCCATGTTAAAGTGATTTCCAAGCTTTTAAGTGCATAAAAATACTGTTTCCCCCAAAAGTCGTTGTTCTACAAAATTCTTGAGTTTATGACAAATAATTGTTAATTTATTATATTATTATTCCTCTTTTTTCCCTGGAAATTTGAGTAATATAATTGCCCATGTGCGATTTACCGTTAAATTCTTAAAAATCAGAAGCTGAACATTTGTAATAGATTTGCACGTTAGGATTTCTTCAAGCAAGTTGTTAAACGAAGAGCAGATGAAAAGAGACTGCATCTGTACTACGAAAACACAACCAAAACATCAGACCCCCGAAGACATCATATTCGAAATTGCTCTCTTTCAAACTCCTTTCATTCTTTTTACATGCCGCACCGTTCATATTTGCAGCAGGGATGCCAGATACATTTTTTATAAGTCTGTATCAATCTCAGCAAAATGTCTGTATTTGTCTGTATGGAGTTTAAAAGGTACAGGAATTAGAAAACTATTTTAAAATCATACACTTTTGACTACGTAGAATATCGAGGTTTCAATAATCAAAAAGTTGGTGTAAGACTTAGTCGAGTCAAGTACAAGATATTGAAGACAAATAAGGTTGCGCTGTTGACGTCGAAATACGTTTTTTGGTATTTATACTGTAAGGTTACAATCAAGTGGTGGATTAAATGGGATAATATCACTAATACTATCTCGTCTTATGCCAAGTGAAGATATTTCACTACAAAGCACTGAATAATGTTCTTATCAATATGTATGTTGTTACATTAGCATGAATTGATAATATTTACGCAATTTCCTAACTGAAAATCCGTTGGGAAGTCCAAAAGTGTTTGGTTCGTAAGAGAGGCACAGAAGGAATAAATCCGTTTGGAAACCCAAAGAACGGAATTGACAACTTATGGGTTTACAAACCGAGAACCTTTGGTCATTCAAACTTTTTCGGGCTTCCGAAGAAACTCTTTTTGCACTTTTGAACAGAATTCTTTTGGCTTCTGAATGGTATCTTTTTAGGCTTAGGAATCCCAAAAGGATATCCCTTGTACAGAAACAGAAAAAAATCCATTCAGAATCCCCGATGACTCCTGAAGAATTTTGTTCAGAAATTATTTCCCGAATACCAAATAATTTCGTTCAGAAACCCAGAGAAAGGCCTTGTTTTTGGGTTTATGCACCGATATTTTGCAGTTTTCTGAAGGATCTCTTTTTGGCTTTCGGAAAGAAGTCTTCAAGGTTTTTGAATCGATTCCTTTTGCACTTGCTAGGAAATCCCATCAGAATCTCTGGTCCAAAAGCAGAAAAAAAATCCACACAGAACGCTCCAATCGAAAATCCAAAAGAATTTTTTTCGAAAGTCCAAAAGGATTCCGTTCGGAAGACCAAAAGTATTTCGTTCAGGATTCTAGAATGATTTGCTCAGAATCCCATCAGAATTCCGTTTAGAAGTCCAGAAGGATTTATTTGGGGAGCTCAGAGTGATTCCTTTTGAAAGCCCAAAGGAATTTCGTTCAGAAAATCGGTTCAAATAATTCTGTACGGAAATGCGTATGAGAACGGATATCTTTTGGGCACCCTAATGGAATTCTTTTGGGCTTTTGAACTGGATCATTCTGGGCTTCAGAATGGATGGATTTGGACTTTTTAATGGAATCTTTTTAGGTTTCCGAAAGGAATCAAAGAATCTTTCCGTTTGAAATTCTAAAATAATTCTGTTTGGAACCCAAAAGAGATCCCGCTCAGAAGCCTAAAAGGCCCCATTCGGAATTCCAAAATGATGCCGTTTGGAAACCTTATAGAATTCCGTACGAAATCCCCATAACGATTTTGTTTGAAAACCCAAAATGGTTTAATTGGAAAGCCCAACAGGATTCTGTTTGGCAGCCCAAAGTTTTTAAAAACTGAATGTCTGTAAAAGTCTGTAACTTCAATCAAAAGTCTGTATAATGTCTGTAATCTGTATGATGTCTGTATGCAAGACCAAATGTCTGTATAATTACAGACATGTCTGTATTTCTGACATCCCTGATTTGCAAAAATGCAGCACATTCATAACTGTGATCAATCATCGTGCTTTCATTCTCACGTTTTATAAGTTGAAAGCTCACAAACAAAATACCTACCTGGGTTAACTTCTGCGATGTTTTCACTATGACATTTTTACACTGAAGAAATATGAAGTTTCAATTTCTTTTGAATAACCAGATGGCTAAAGCTGGTTTCCGGTCGGATGGCGCTTCCGGCCTTATTCTTGATTTTTGAGTTAGAATTGGTAATAGTTTTTTCGTTCATTGTTTATATTTGCAAAAGCGTGAGCTTTATGTAAAAATCGCGTGACATTTGCCAAAAAAAATAAAAATATCAGCATTGCATGGGACATCATTACACTATTCATATATGACTTCAGGAAACTTATAATTATTGAAGAAATATCAACGTCAGCCTGAGGCTTAAGGTCTGAGGGAAGCTCTCTCGCGGTAGAGCGCTATTTTCGTACTAAAATGTCTATAACTCGGAATTGGGAACGAATTTCGCTTATCCCAACTGACAATCTCTTTGAAATTTATCAAGGAATGTTCCTACAAAATTTCATGGGCCTACTATTTCCCAAATTTGAATGAATGTCTCAATACTGAGCTATTGTACAACTGAAATTTTCGCTTCTCAGTACCTCTCTCCGATGATTTGAGGCACAAAGGAACCGAATTTCGCAAAACCCAACTGACAAAAGTTTTGAATTTTTCCAACGATCATTTTGATGTAATAAAAAGTATATGTCACCGCAATAAATTTTGCAGGAAGCTCTTTTTACTTCAACCAAGTTTTTTAAATTCCATACAAAAGTTACCATTTCGGGAGAGCAGCCAACAGCACATTTTCTTGCACGCTTAAAGTCAAGTACACATCGCATGAATAGCTTTCACACATCACGGCGACGCCTTGGCCAACTCTCACTATGAGTGAAAATTTTGTGTGAAACATAAGCAGTCGCTGTGTACTGTCTCAAATGTGCATGATATGTGTAAGTGAGTTTGCCTCGAACTGTCAAAGTCCCTTCGGGTCGCTATGATGGCGAACGTGTGCAGAATGTGCTGCAAGAAATCATACTTTTTCGGAGGTTTTTCATTTTGTTTTGATGGCGAAACAAAAAAAAAGTGCGAATACAGTCATCGCACTTTGTTTTGTTGATCGAAACGATTGGAGAAGCCTCCGAATAAGTATGGAAGTAAGTTGGCTTACTTTAACATTAACAATTGAGGTTAGGTTCGATTTCCGACTGCTCTCTCGCTGTGTAAAATGAACTCACCGAAAATCATCGGCCATCGGTTACACAAAAATGAGTAACATCGTAGTTACTCATAATATGAGTTGTTCCAGGAGAGGCCCGTTTTGTGTGAACGGAACACAAAAATATGTAAGTCATTTTAAGCGTGTGTGGCGCACGGCAGGAAAGGAGCGATGAGAGCGGTAGAAAGTCCGTCAACTTTGTATCTAGCGTGACACTAGAAAAAAGCGTATTCCTATTTGGGAACACGAGGATACCAAATATATAAATTGAAATCAAATATTGGAATTTGATGAGATAAATAATCGAAAATAAAAAAAACAAATAAGACAAATAGAACAAATAAGCAAAGTCAAAGAGACAAATAAAGCAACTAAGACAAACAGTACAAATAAGATAATCAAGACAAATTCCTACGGAAGTCCCTCCAGGTATTCCTCCAGAAGTTCCTCCGGAAGTACCTCCGGAAGTACCTCCGGAAGTACCTCCGGAAGTACCTCCGGGAATTCCTCCGGAAGTTCCTCCGTAAATTCCTCCAGGAAATCCTCCAGAAGCTCCTCTAGGAAATCCTCCAGAAGTTCCTCCAGGAATTTCTTCTGAAGTTCCTTCAGGAATTACTCCGGAAGTTGCTCCAGTAATTCCTCCGGAAGTTCCTACAGTAAATCCTCCTGGAATTCCTCCGGAAGTTTCTACAAAAATTCCTCTGGAAGTTCCTCCAGGAGTTCCTTCGGAAGTTTCTCCAGGAATTACTCCAGAAGTTACTCCAGTAATACCTCCGGAAGTTCCTCCTGGAATTCCTCCGGAAGTTCCTCCAGGAATTCCTTCGAAAGTTCCTCCAGGAATTCCTTCGGAAGTTCCTCAAGGAATTACCCGGAGAATTTTCCAGGACTTCATTCGGAAGTTCATCCAGGAATTTCTTCGGAAGTTCTTCCAGGAGTTACTTTGGTAGTTCCTTCAGGGGTTCCTATGGGAATTCCTCCGGAAGTGCCTTCGGGAGTTCCTCCGAAAGTTCATTCGGGAATTCTTCCGGAAGTTCCTTTGTGAATTCCTCCGGAAGTTCCTTCGGAAATTCTTCCGGAAGTTCCTTCGGGAATTCCTCCGGAAGTTCCTTCGGGGATTCCTCCGGAAGTTCCTTCGCGAATCCCTCCGAAGTTCCTTCAGAATTCCTCCGGAAGTTCCTTCGGGAATTCCTCCGGAAGTTCCTTCGGGAATGCCTCCGGAAGTTCCTATGGGAATTCCTCCGGAAGTTCCTATGGGAATTCCTCCGGAAGTTCCTTCGGGAATTCCTCCGGAAGTTCCTTCGGGCATTCCTCCGGAAGTTCCTTCAGGAATTCCTCCGGAAGTTCCTTCGTGAAATCCTCCGGAAGCTCCTTCGAATTCCTCCGGAAGTTCTTTCGGGAATTCCTCGAAAGTTCCTTCAGGAGTTCCTGGGAAGTTCCTTCTGGAATTCTTCCGTAAGTTCCTTCAGGAAATTCTCCGGAAGTTCTTTCAGGATTTCCTCCAGAAGGTCTTTCTGAAATTCCTCTGGAAGTTCCTCCAGGAATTTCTCCGTAAATTCCTTCGAATTCCTCGGAAGTTCCTTCAGGAATTCCTCCGAAGTTCCTTCGAATTCCTCCGGAAGTTCCTTCGAATTCCTCCGGAAGTTCCTTCAGGAATTCCTCCGGAAGTTCCTTCGGGAATTCCTCCGGAAGTTCCTTCAGGAATTCCTCCGGAAGTTCCTTCAGAATTCCTCCGGAAGTTCCTTCAGGAATTCCTCCGGAAGTTCCTTCAGGAATTCCTCCGGAAGTTCCTTCAGGAATTCCTCCGGAAGTTCCTTCTGGAATTCCTCCGGAAGTTCCTTCTGGAATTCCTCCGGAAGTTCCTTCTGGAATTCCTCCGGAAGTTCCTTCAGGAATTCCTCCGGAAGTTCCCTCAGCAATTCCTCCGGAAGTTCCTTCGAATTCCTCCGGAAGTTCCTTCAGGAATTCCTCCGAAGTTCCTTCGAATTCCTCCGGAAGTTCCTTCGGGAATTCCTCCGGAAGTTCCTTCGGGAATTCCTCCGGAAGTTCCTTCGGGAATTCCTCCGGAAGTTCCTTCGGGAATTCCTCCGGAAGTTCCTTCGGGAATTCCTCCGGAAGTTCCTTTGGGAATTCCTCCGGAAGTTCCTTCGGGAATTCCTCCGGAAGTTCCTTCGGGAATTTCTCCGGAAGTTCCTTCGGGAATTGCTCCGGAAATTCCTCCGGAAGTTCCTTCGGGAATTCCTCCGGGAATTCCTCCGGAAGTTCCTTCGGGAATTCCTCCGGAAGTTCCTTCGGGAATTCCTCCGGAAGTTCCTTCGGGAATTCCTCCGGAAGTTCCTTCGGAAATTCCTCCGGAAGTTCCTTCGAAAATTCCTCCGGAAGTTCCTTTGGGAATTCCTCCGGAAGTTCCTTTGGAATTCCTCCGGAAGTTCCTTCGAATTCCTCCGGAAGTTCCTTCGGGAATTCCTCCGGAAGTTCCTTCGAATTCCTCCGGAAGTTCCTTCGAATTCCTCCGGAAGTTCCTTCGGAATTCCTCCGGAAGTTCCTTCGAATTCCTCCGGAAGTTCCTTCAGAATTCCTCCGGAAGTTCCTTCAGAATTCCTCCGGAAGTTCCTTCGGGAATTCCTCGGAAGTTCCTTCAGAATTCCTCCGGAAGTTCCTTCGAATTCCTCCGGAAGTTCCTTCGAATTCCTCCGGAAGTTCCTTCGGGAATTCCTCCGGAAGTTCCTTCGAATTCCTCCGGAAGTTCCTTTGGGAATTCCTCCGGAAGTTCCTTTGGGAATTCCTCCGGAAGTTCCTTTGGGAATTCCTTCGGAAGTTCCTTTGGGAATTCCTTCGGAAGTTCCTTTGGGAATTCCTCCGGAAGTTCCTTCAGGAATTCCTCCGGAAGTTCCTTTGGGAATTCCTCCAGAAATTCCTTCGGGAATTCCTCCGGAAGTTCCTTTGAATTCCTCAGGAAGTTCCTTCCTGGAATTCTGAAGGAACTTCCGGAGGAATTTCTGGAGGAACTTCCAGGAATTCTGGAGGAACTTCCGAGGAACTTCCTGGAGGAACTTCCGAGGAATTCCTGAGGAACTTCCGAGGAATTCCTGGAGGAACTTCCGAGGGATTCCGGGGGGAATTTCCTGAGGAATTCTGGGGGAACTTCCGGGGGAATTCCTGGGGAACTTCCGAGGAATTCCTGGGGAACTCTGAGGAATTCTGGGGAACTTCCTGGAGGAATTCCTGGGGAACTTCCGAGGAATTCCTGGGAACCTGGAGGAATTCCTGGGAGAACTTCCGGAGGAATTCCTGGAGGAACTTCCGTGAGGAATTCCTGGAGGAACTTCCGAGAATTCCTGGAGGAACTTCCGAGGAATTCCTGAGGAACTTCCGGAGGAATTCCTGGAGGAACTTCCGAGGAACTCCCTGAGTGAACTTCCGGAGGAATTCCTGGAGGAACTCCGGAGGAATTCCTGAGGAACTTCCAGGAGAATTCCTGGAGAAACTTCCGGAGGAATTCCTGGAGGAACTTCTGAAAGATTTCTTGGAGGAACTTTCGTAGACAATTCCTGGAAGAACTTCCGAAGGAATTGCTGGAGGAAATTCCGGAGGAACTTTCTTTATTTTTCTTCTTAGTCTTGTCTTATTTGTCTTATTTGTCTTGTTTGTCTTATCTATCTTATTTGTCTTATTTGTTCAATTTGTATTATTTGCCTTATTGGTCTTATTTGTCTTATTTGTCTTATTTGTCTTATTTGTCTTATTTGTCCTATTTGTCTTATTTGTCTTATTTGTCTTATTTGTCTTATTTGTCTTATTTGTCTTATTTGTCTTATTTGTCTTATTTGTCTTATTTGTCTTATTTGTCTTATTTGTCTTATTTGTCTTATTTGTCTTATTTGTCTTATTTGTCTTATTTGTCTTATTTGTCTTATTTGTCTTATTTGTCTTATTTGTCTTATTTGTCTTATTTGTCTTATTTGTCTTATTTGTCTTATTTGTCTTATTTGTCTTATTTGTCTTATTTGTCTTATTTGTCTTATTTGTCTTATTTGTCTTATTTGTCTTATTTGTCTTGTTGTCTTATTTGTCTTATTTGTCTTATTTGTCTTATTTGTCTTATTTGTCTTATTTGTCTTATTTGTCTTATTTGTCTTGTTGTCTTATTTATCTTATTTGTCTTATTTGTCTTTTGTCTTATTTGTCTTATTTGTCTTATTTGTCTTATTTGTCTTATTTGTCTTATTTGTCTTATTTGTCTTATTTGTCTTATTTGTCTTATTTGTCTTGTTTGTCTTATTTGTCTTATTTGTCTTATTTGTCTTATTTGTCTTATTTGTCTTATTTGTCTTATTTGTCTTATTTGTCTTATTTGTCTTATTTGTCTTATTTGTCTTATTTGTCTTATTTGTCTTATTTGTCTTATTTGTCTTATTTGTCTTTATTTGTCTTATTTGTCTTGTTGTCTTATTTGTCTTTATTTGTCTTATTTGTCTTATTTGTCTTATTTGTCTTATTTGTCTTATTTGTCTTATTTGTCTTATTTGTCTTATTTGTCTTGTTGTCTTATTTGTCTTATTTGTCTTATTTGTCTTATTTGTCTTATTTGTCTTATTTGTCTTGTTGTCTTATTTGTCTTATTTGTCTTATTTGTCTTATTTGTCTTATTTGTCTTATTTGTCTTATTTGTCTTATTTGTCTTATTTGTCTTGTTGTCTTATTTGTCTTATTTGTCTTATTTGTCTTGTTGTCTTATTTGTCTTATTTGTCTTATTTGTCTTATTTGTCTTATTTGTCTTATTTGTCTTATTTGTCTTATTTGTCTTATTTGTCTTGTTGTCTTGTTGTCTTATTTGTCTTATTTGTCTTGTTGTCTTATTTGTCTTATTTGTCTTATTTGTCTTATTTGTCTTATTTGTCTTGTTTGTCTTATTTGTCTTATTTGTCTTGTTGTCTTATTTGTCTTATTTGTCTTTATTTGTCTTGTTGTCTTATTTGTCTTATTTGTCTTATTTGTCTTATTTGTCTTATTTGTCTTATTTGTCTTATTTGTCTTATTTGTCTTATTGTCTTATTTGTCTTATTTGTCTTATTTGTCTTATTTGTCATATTTGTCTTATTGTCTTATTGTCTTATTTGTCTTATTTGTCTTATTTGTCTTATTTGTCTTATTTGTCTTATTTGTCTTATTTGTCTTATTTGTCTTATTTGTCTTATTTGTCTTATTTGTCTTATTTGTCTTATTTGTCTTATTTGTCTTATTTGTCTTATTTGTCTTATTTGTCTTATTTGTCTTATTTGTCTTATTTGTCTTATTTGTCTTATTTGTCTTATTTGTCTTATTTGTCTTATTTGTCTTATTTGTCTTATTTGTCTTATTTGTCTTACTTACACCAGCACCACTGTTATCACCCAAATACTTTTCAAAGCTTGTGTGGAAACCTTGTTCAGAAATCCTCCTACGATATTTTCTAATGTTGTTCTAGAAACGACTCATGTTTTCATTTTCCAAAACCAGCTGCACGCTTAAAATGACTTACATATTTTTGTGTTCCGTTCACACAAAACGGGCCTCTCCTGGAACAACTCATATTATGAGTAACTACGATGTTACTCATTTTTGTGTAACCGATGGCCGATGATTTTCGGTGAGTTCATTTTACGCAGCGAGAGAGCAGTCGGAAATCGAACCTAACCTCAATTGTTAATGTTAAAGTAAGCCAACTTTTCCATACTTATTCGGAGGCTTCTCCAATCGTTTCGATCAACAAAACAAAGTGCGATGACTGTATTCGCACTTTTTTTTTGTTTCGCCATCAAAACAAAATGAAAAACCTCCGAAAAAGTATGATTTCTTGCAGCACATTCTGCACACGTTCGCCATCATAGCGACCCGAAGGGACTTTGACAGTTCGAGGCAAACTCACTTACACATATCATGCACATTTGAGACAGTACACAGCGACTGCTTATGTTTCACACAAAATTTTCACTCATAGTGAGAGTTGGCCAAGGCGTCGCCGTGATGTGTGAAAGCTATTCATGCGATGTGTACTTGACTTTAAGCGTGTGGAGTTTGTTTATTTTGATTTCCTCTTTGCGTGATTGGTCGGCGCTGCTGCTGTTCTCTCGCCGAACCACTGCATGAGTGATAAATTTCTTCCCCATTGTTGCCAATTCCTTTTGTTCTCCGTTTACGGCAAATTCTCAAGCAATTGTAAACTGCATAATGATGAAATAATTTTGGCGACACTGACAGCATCATTCTGGCGGGCTGAATTGGGCAATTTTCTCTCTCAGAGAGTGCTACCACGTGCTTTTTTAACGGAAAATCCTTCCCTCAGACCTTAACAGAAATATTGTGATTTTTAGAGAAATTGGGGCAAAATGTCTGCCCAGCACGAAACCCCGCGCAATCGATTCATCGCACTTTTTACCTTCAGGAAACATGTACTTTCTGGAAATTTTTCAGCGTCAGCTGGAGTAATTGAATTTCGAGCCTTTTGCTTTTGAAAATCCCCAGTGTGCAATGTACGACACTCCAAACTGCCTTTGAATTCCCCAAGCAGCACACATGTTGTAAATAAGTTTATAATAATCATATAATATGTCCAAATTCAGTCATATATGTATGAGTTGCCACAACCAAATCGTCCTGGTCAGTGCTGCTAGGCTCAGCGCACAAAACAAATAGGCATCATAGAATAAACTGCTCTTTGTGTACCGTTTAAATTCATATTCCGAACACTTAAGCACATTTTTCACTTCGGAGGTCTTTATGACACATGAATTAAATTATTTCAATAGACCAATTAGTTTGCATCAGTTTGCCAAAGAATTGAACTTTCATATAAGCGCTTGATATTCACATTTTATTGATGCTGACTGATTTTATTCTTTAGAAATTTATCTCATATGACGAACACCCATAGTAAAAATTGTCTCAAAATCCGAACACAACCTTGAAAGTACTGAAATACAACATTTCAACGTTATTTCGATGTTGGACAATTATAATGTCCTTGATCTGTCTACCTGTCGAGAAAAAACCTTTATTTAATGCAAAAATGACGACATGCTTCAGATAAATTTTCAAGTAATGAGTGTTCGGAATATATGAGACTGTTTTGGGATTTGAGTCAACACGGTATCAACAATCGTCGAACGGCATTCTAATATTCTAGATAATCAACAAGAATATGTGTGAAGTCCTCACATTTTTCGTCAGTTGCAATAGCTCCATTATGCATCCTTATACCAACAAAGATGTATTACAGTATTCTGAGAAGTTCTATGATACTCTAAAAGTCTAATTTTCGTCGAGTTGAGATATCGATATTCTAAATTATCAAAATGACCATTTACGATGTCTCCTCAATTCCAAATAATTGGAATACCTGGATTGAACATCATTGCTCACCTCGCGATTTTTGGGGCAGAAATCTCAATTAATAAGCTATTGACTGAATTGAAATTCATTTGTTATGAATGCTGCAACTCAGCAAAGTCGAGAAATTGGTTTTAACTGGTTCCTGCTGCGTTTTGAAATTTGTGTCTCTGTATGTATGAGTTAGATTTAAAATGGGATGCTACTATGTTTCACCTTTAAGAAATATTCAATTATGAGTCACTTCATGTTTCCTTTATTTTTCAGGTCAAACAGTTACAAAAGTATTCACGTACTTTCAAAAGCATGTAATATGTCTCATTTTGATCGATTGAATTTTATTTCTATGTGGTTATATTAGTTGCAATCCATCATAAGTGACACCACTTGCTAAAACCGCACCGTGTATGGTGAAAAAGCCGACGTCCGCAAAAAGTAATCTCCACCTGATTTATCGCTTCGTATTCCGAGCACGTTGCCTCTATTCAAAGCGCACAGACTCACAAGGTAAGCTGGCCAGTTGATGCATTTCTTCCCACGGTACACATTGGCCGGATTCAGTGACAATCGGAACAGCGTCACCGCGTGCATGTGACTGCACAGGATCTGGCCCGCGAACTCGGCATCACTGGTCAACGGAATGACGCAGTTCGTCTGTGGAGAAACTCCCCCATTGGGGTAGAAGTTTTCGTGCCCATCGCCTACACCCACTCCTATCGTTAGACGCGCGGTGATGATTGTTTGCACAAAAATAGCATCGCTACGATCCAACCGGTATTGCAGTCCCCGATCCCTGGGGAGGGTGAAGCAGGGCCCAGCTGGATCTAAACCGTAGATACGTCCAATTTTGCCACCGAGTTTGTGCCCCACCTGGCCGCTGATCTGGGCACCCATGCTGTGACCAACTAAAGTGATATTATTCAAGGGCACTCCAACACTTTCAAGATATTGGATGAACTTCGTCAGATGCCCCGAAGCCATAATGGTGTGATTCACGGCCGTTCTGTAATAATTGTACCGTGCCAAGCGACCCCAGTTTACCGCACATACGTTACTTCCGGTGAACTTTAGTGTGTCTTGGATCAGCTGTTGAAACCACATTCGTGACATATCGTCCAGCCATCCATGGATGATGAATATCACTTCCTTCGAAGTATTAACTTTTTGACCTACATTTGAGTCGTTCACATCTACTTGTTTCAGCTTAGTTGAGGTCCTACAATAAATCGTTTCCAAATTTATCCATTCCCATGAGTTCAGTTAACCGAAAATGAAACGTACCCATTACTGCACCAAAATGTGACATCCTCCTCGACCGTACTCGTTAAATCCCCCGTTAGTATGTAGCTGATGTCGTTTTGCAACGCTCCGAACACCGTGTCCATCGATTGGGCCAGGTTGTAGTCCGAGTTCGCATTGAACATGTCCAGCAGACCGCACTCGACGCGACCAATCAAACCGGCCAGCGCCAAAACCGAAACCATCGCGAGTGACATTTTTGCTGATGCTGCTACCGTTGGGTTTGGAACTTTCGAAAGCACTGGATGCACTAACTTTCGAAGCGCTACATGGTTGACTTAAATAGATAACGGATATCTAGTTTATTCGGGTGAGATAACAGCAGCAGTGGCGACAAACGATGTTTGGGATGATTTCGTAAATGGGAAGCATTGTTCAATTGCTCAGCAGCCAGGTCGCGCATCTAATAGTGGATTGGGAGAAACGTTTCTTCTCCGGACGGAAGACAGTGAAACCCATTGCAACGGTGACCCTGACCCTGAACTGGAAGTCTAATAGACTGTGCTAATTATTAGCAAAATTGGGAAAGGTTGCAAGTTGCATTGGAATGGTGATTGGGTTGTCGCTAATTTATTGGAAAGTATTGAAGTAGAACAATGAAGGAATTCTTTCTGTGAGAGCTCTATTTTGTTGTTTGAAGACCATCCAGTGCATTACAGACGTATTTTTCAATCAACACATCTACGAGAAACGGAATGCAATTCAGAACAACGACTTTCATAGTTTAGGAGTGGTGTTATCAATGTAGTTAATAAAAGAAAGAAAATTACTTTGTTACAATAGAGAAAACCCAATTCTGCGTTGAGCCAAATGAACTTTCCGAAACACTGCGGAGTTATGAGGTAATATTATTGCCAGTGGATTAAACAAATTTGATTAATCAAATCTAATGATCAAATCGAAATTGGGCAAAACTTTTGTATATCAAAAGTTATCGAAAAAAAAAAGCGAAACGGCGATTGGAAGCAGTATTTTGGAAGATTGACAGCTCATATTTTCGAAGGACTATTTTGGAAGATTGAAAGCTCATAAATTAAACCATCAAGACTGCCAACTGAAAAGCTTCAAGTGGTAATTTTGCAGTTGATCCATCTCCTGTAGCGTTTGGCCGTCCAACAACCAGCGAACAGGGAACAAATTCTTAAAGACGAGTCCTGATTTCCAGCGATATGGGATCAACTTGGGCAAGGATCAACAAGTCCGAAGAATTTGTTTATGAAGTTACGTCTCATAGCGTCACATTACTATAGATAGTAGAATCTTATATTCCACTATCTATAATTACCACCGGTTCTTTACTTGGTGATTGTTCATACATGGGATAGTTTAACATATGGCCCGTTCCATCCCATGACATATCAAGCTCTATCTGGAATAAGGGCGAATGTCGCAAGAGAGGATTCTCTTCGTCAACTTCCCCTCTTTTTAATAAAAGTGACAAGAGGCGGATTTCTTTGTGGTTTTTCACCTCAGCACGATAGAAAACAATGCGAACTTGCATTCTGAGGGGATAAACTGCAAAGAAATCCTCTGCTTGTCACTTTTATTTAAAAGAGGGGAAGTCGACGAAGAGAATTCTCTCTTGCGACATTCGCCCTTTTACCAGATAGAGCTTGATATATTAGCCAAGTTGCGGCTATTTAATATGGATCCACACAGATAGTCTACAAGCAACTACAAGGAACGTCTCCGGTAGTTTTCCCAGGGCTTTTATAGATCTCTTTCTCTTCAAAAAACTGTCCTACATTTCTTAGTATGTTTTCAGGTAAGTACACCACACTTTTCTGAACTTCATACCTTTTTTATATAATAATTTTGACGTAGGACTACGTCTGTGTTTTCTATATTGGGGTACACTTTACGATTGCGAAAATCGGGGACCGTCACGAAAATATGATAGACTTTAAACTTTAATATCTAAGCCGTTTCTCGAAGGATTTTCAATTTTTTTGGACCATTCTTTGTATTCATTTGAAAATACTGATTTTCAACTATTTATTATCGATAATTGATTAACAGTTTAGAAATAGGTCAACCAACCAATCACGTACATGCATCACTAGCACAGACATCAAAAATCAATCACTTGCGGGTTTGGATCTAATCCTCAGTTTGAACAAGGTTTCACGCAGAGCAGACGCATCAAAGCGATCGCAGCGGAGCGGACACATCATCACGGAGGCGCTTATAACATTTTCAAAACCTTCTTTTGTATAAAATGGTGGCTTTTGTATAAAATCAATGAAGACGTCACCTCAGTGGAAACTATCTACAGGAACCACCCATCGGTGAACGTCGCTCGGACAGACAGATGCCAAGAGATAATGTTTTGTAACATGAAGAAACTTCGTCTTGAGTCAAATTTCTGTTGTTATTCCTCGCAACAATACGCATCTTAGATAACCAACATTCATAACCAAATCCAGAATCTTGCGAGAAAACTTCATAGGATTCCTAGAATTTGTCATTCTCCGTACGGTCCGTTGTCTGCTGCGGAATCCCGATCAAACTTCATAAGCCCCGCCCCTTCATTAATCGTTATGAGTGCACATTATATTTACACCCATACAGATCACAAAGGGGCGGGGCTAACGGGCTTAATTTATTGAATACAAGAAAGCTGCTTTCCGGCGCGTGCGAGCACTTTTGATCGGAATTCCGCGGAAGGAATGGGCGTTTTTCGGGAAAATATCGATACTGCCGAATCGATGTTTTTATTGTCGAAATATCGATGCCGAAAATATCGGAGTTGAAACATCGATATTCCGATATATCGATACGTCCGGAAAATTAAAAGCACGAGCAAAAAAAATGGAAGCTTCCGATTTCCCATTTTAGGTAATCAAATCACACATCAAAGTTTCGCTGTTTTTAACAGATTCTGCCTAATGTGCTACATTTTTGCTTTTGAATGATTTGTTTATCGGCTTTATCGGTCATTTCTACTCAAAGTATGAGGGAGTAGATAATCGAAAGATAATTGAAAATCATCATATTGAAAGCCATACAAGTCATACAAGTATGAAGCGATAGAGGGTGAAAGGGAGAAAGGAAGACCATCTATTGAACAGCACACAATCGAACCGTGAATCTTCTTGCCTAACGCCCTGGTTGTGGACGGCTTGGTTAGTGGTATGGAAACCACCGTGCCAAGACAGGCAAAAAGATCCAAGCAAGGATCTCTCGATGTACTGTTCTGTTTTACTTCTAGTTCTATCGATCGGCAGGTTTATGCGGAATTCGCACTACCCCTCATGGAGGTATGGACACGGATCAACCTTGTTTTGTATAAAAACCTTTTTGGAGGACACCATCCTCAAATATGGTCGAAATAAAGAAGAAATAAGCAGAATCAGAAATCAGAAGTGGCGTGAAACCAAACACAAATATATTTATTTGCAACGTTTGGTTTTCGCCCGCGATGTAAGCGTACGTAGTAAAGTAAGGATTGTGATGTCCCCGACTGAAAGCCAGTCGAGTGGCTTCAGTGGTCGATGAGTCCTGTTAATTCCAAGGTTAGAGAATCAAAGTCCATCCAACTGGGAACAACTATTCGACTTCTTAATTCAGTTGGCTTCCGAGCAGTTTGCTCAATGTTAATAAAACGACACAAATTATTATGGCAAATACCATCAATTTCGAATAGCTACGTAGTCAGGGCCGGATTTAGCCGAAAAGTAGCCCCAGGGCCGACAGTTTGTGGGGGCCCCAAAATGTACAAAAAAGTTGGTTTTGGTACATAAGAAATGTGGGGGCCCAGACCCCCCTACATCCGGCCCTGTACGTAGTCCTACGTCACCCTTGCGTACAACCCGATTGGGCTGCACCTTTGAGTTTTTTCACAAAAATCTATTCTTTTCATGGTTTTAAAACTCTTTATATATTTCTTCTTAAATTTTAAAAATTTTCTTCTTGAATTTTGCTTGTTGCACGAATTCTTGTAGAAATTCTAAAATGGTGTACTCTTACCAATTGCAATATTCTACTGCCAAAGTAGTCGTTTCTAAAGTTTAGTTGTGTTAAAAATATTGAGATACAAATCAGAACTGTCTAGATTTGAAGGATATTTTGAAGCTGATAGAATTTGTCCATACTAAATAAACTGCGGTCTAGGATCTCACTGTGGTGTTCCAAAACAGTAATCTTTTTATCAATATTTTGAAGCAATTACATAATAACTGACCTGGCAATAACGGAGTAACAACCGTGGGCGGTCAATCTTGTTCAATTAAAAGAACAGTAAGCAAGAAAACGAGTTGTGTTGGTTTCATTTTGGACTTTGGAATTTGTATTACAAACCCAATACAAAAACCAAAGTCCAAAATGAAACTAACCGTAGCTTAGCTGACTCAAAACTAGGAATGGGCGTTTTCAAACTGCTTAATCGATAATGCTTAATCGAAGTTTGAGTGTCAAAAAATCGATTTTCTAAAAAAACGGACCTGAAATATCAATATATCCCAGAAAGTATGAGCATGATTTGGATGCACTCCTATATATGCACACTCAGATAAATTTGAAATCGCAGGTAATCACTGAGCATCATTGTTTACGATATAATCTGTCGCTCTGTGATTCATAAGTGTCATTTGGTTAAGTTTTTATGGGAATGCGAAACTTTTTCCTTGAAAACAGCAAACAGATTTTGCACGAGTGATGGACAATTCCCAACATTCGCTGAGTTAGATTGTGAGAATATAAAATAAGAGCATCGGATTTGACATTTCAGGGCATGGAAAAATCCATTGGCGTAACTAACGAAAAATTCTAGGGGGTAATTTTTGACGTAGGATTACGTCCTTTGGGAAGATAGGGAGGTAATTCTACATATTCAAATTTGATACCTTCACGAAAAGTAACGATTTTCGAGATTTTGGTATTAATCGATCGATGAACTCTATAAGATTTTCCCCAACTATTAAAAACAATGGATTAGAATGCGCTGGCCGTCGCCGAAAATAGCAGTTCTCAAGAAAAATATCCACGCAATGCTTCGACTATCGTTTCGCTTCTATCAGTGATTAGAAAAGCGCTTTGTGGAAAGAAAATCTGTTATATTTAGGCGTCGATTGCGGTCTCGTGATATCAGTCACAAAGCGCTGGTGGTGCTGAACTTAGCGTCATAGCGGAAAATCATCGAGCTGCCGTCGGACAGCAGCAGCAGTGAATTTTTAACGCAAGGTTCGGATTAACGTTTGTTTGCTGTGAGTGATTCGAAAGACGCATTATTGATTGAAAATCAACTCTATTCAGGACCAGCATATTATGAAAAGAAAGGGTTGATAGCAAACAATCGGAGAGCAACGCTGCAGAAATGTTGGCGTCAGTAGCAGTCAAGTAATATTTTCTTTCAATATTCCGATTTTATTTCTGCTTGTAATAGGAAAGGAAAATTATTATAAATAAATCGTTTTTTTCTAGAGGAGGTAGACCCGAGACGAACATACTTCAAAGTGCAAATCATAATCGCTTGGCGACGCTGCAGAAGTTTTTTCTCCATAGATGGCAAATCATCTGACGTTGAAGTCAGAGTAGACAAAAGAAATTTTCTTTCAAAATTCTGATTATGCCTGCGATTGGAAAAGCGCATTGTCGGTTCATCTGAGAACCATCATTTCACAGGAGGTTGAGTGTGAGAGACGAATTTTCTGTCGTCAGATTCCATAAAAACTTTATTCGATCAGAAAGACATATGAGCTTATAGTAAGACGTCTGTGGAGTCTCATCCATCCGAAAGAATTCCAATTTCTTTCTAATTTAAATTTTTGTTGCCTCTTCTTGAAAACTCAAGATTTTGCCTTTCTGGAATCTCCTAATTGATTTTCTGGAAATAGCAGAAAAAATCCCTCAAATTACCATTCAAAGCTACAGAAAGAAATGCTTTCAAAATATCTGGATCGATACAGACATATGATACGTAGTATTTGGCTCTCACTTTTTCGGAAGGATTCTTTTGATAATTCTTAAGGCCATGCATCTTTAAGAACTTAAATATACTCGCAAAACTCTGTAAAAACTTTAAAATATTTAAAGATTAAATACTTGCTGAGAAAAACAATTTTGAATCAGGATTTTTAGAAATATGCCGATAAGCTAAGCATCCCGTGTTCCTTAAACAATTTGTCCAAAATTTTATGCTATGTCAACATTAAGACCATACAGACAGACAGTGGCATACACTAGAACTTTCTTTATCCAATCAAAATATTAGAAATTGTGTTTGTTTTCATAGACTGTTGCTTCTATTATTTATTCAATCAGCATTGAATCAGCATAGAACTACTGTTCCTTCTTCAATTTCCTAAAGTAATGATGTCTGGCGCTGGAGAGTTAAGGGAGCGTATTATTTTTCGTGTTTAACATTCCTATCGTAAGATATAACAATTGTTCGAGGTTCGAAAATTTGTTAAAATAGATTCAATGTTTCGTAGAGAGAGAGCTGTGAATGAAGAGAACTCATATCTGGTAGTTCCGCCTATATATGATAAGAGAGCTAGATAAGTACATTGTTCATGCAAAGTGGCAAAAATTCTAGTGGGGCTATAGAAGAAAAAAGAAGTGAATAACATGCTGCATATGTTAGAATATGGGCCCATAAGTTATACGATAAACTTTTGTGTGGAGGATCGTTATGCAAGGTTATGATGATGATAAATCATGAGTGAAGTTCGGTTATAAAATGCTTCCACGGGATCATTTCAACATGATCCGTATTGGTAAAGTATTGACGATGTTGATAAGCAATTTTTTTTAGAAAAAATCTGTAAAAAGGCAATGATTTTGTAAGCAATTTGTAAGTGTGGAATTCTCTCAAATCCATTTGCAGCGATCGATACAATAACAGTTGATGTATACGTTCAGGAATTCTTGTAGCGGCGGCTACTGTCCATTAGAGTAGAGTGGGGCAAGATTGCGCGTGGGGTAAGGGTACGTTTTCGATTTTTTGAAGTTATAAAACAAGATAAACTACCTGTCATAAGACGAGTTTAGACAATCCCATTGAATTCCACCACTTAATTGTATCTTGACAGATACGTATTTCGACCTCAAAGGTAAGGCCGTCTTCAGTGTCTCGTACTTGACTCGACTTGGTCGAGTCGAGTCAAGTACGAGACACTGAAGACGGCCTTACCTTTGAGGTCGAAATACGTATCTGTCAAGATACAATTAAGTGGTGGAATTCAATGGGATTGTCTAAACTCGTCTTATGACAGGTGAAAACATTCCACTAAAAAGCTCAAAATAATTTTCTTATCAAGATAAACTAGCAGTACAGCATCAGTTTGGCAGGTATTCTGACCAACTATTGTCATGTGTAATTGTAAACAATTGGAATAAACAACAAGGTAGATATGAAGTAAGATAATTTTTTGGTCATTTTGCTAAAAATAATTATGTTTCCGCAACTAGTATTCCATTACCATATACATATACGTTCAATCAGGTGAACATTATACTTACTTACTTACTTATGGATCCTGTACACCTCCGGTGGTGCAAAGGGCCGACTTGAAAGATCTCCATCCTGAGCGTTGCCCGGCTATCGCTTTAACCTGTTGCCAGGTTAGATTTCGGTTGACTTCTTTTATTTCTTTATTGAGGCTTCGTCGCCATGAGCCTCTGGGTCTGCCTCTGCTGCGATGTCCCGCTGGGTTCCAGTCTAATGCTTGCTTACAGATTTCGTTTCCGTCCCTACGTAGAGTGTGGCCGACCCAGCCCCACTTCCGATCCCGAATTTCTGTTGTTATCGGCCTCTGGTGACAACGACGATGGAGCTCGTTGTTTGAGATCCAGTTGTGAGGCCACCAGGCCCGAATTATTTACCGCAGGCATCTGTTAATGAACACCTGCAGCCGTTGAGTGTTCTCCACTGATACACACCATGTTTCGCTAGCGTATAACAGCACAGATTTCACGTTAGAGTTGAAAATTCGTATTTTGGTGCGTTCACTTATCTGCCTGTTTTTCCAGATATTTCTTAAACTCGCAAAGGCAGCCCTTGCTTTCTTGATCCGTGCGCCTATGTCGATCTTGGTACCGCCGTCTGACTTCCATTTGGCTACCAAGATATTGGAAGCTTTCAACATTCTCCACTGGTTGCCCGGCTACTGTGAAACTGGAAGGAGTCACCGTGTTTACGTCCAACGATTTGGTTTTGTTGACGTTGATGACTAAACCTGCCGAGGAGGAGCGATCGGCAAGGTCGTTGAGCTTACTCTGCATATCAGAGCGCCGTTGCGCGAGTAGTGCAATGTCATCCGCCAATTCGAAGTCGTTTAGGTGCTCCATGGTTATAGGCTGCCATAACAGCCCGCGGTTTGGTTCACGGTCAATCGCATCTACCAGAATCTCATCGATTACGATGAGGAACAGTAACGGTGATAGAATACATCCTTGCCTCACACCAGCTACGACCCGGATAGGGTCGGACAGGACCCCATTGTGCAGCACTCTACACGAAAAGGCCTCGTACTGTTCTTCGATGAGGCCGATGATTTTCTCAGGAACCCCCTTGCGTCTCAGGGCGCCCCACATATTCTCGTGATTGAGACGGTCGAAAGCTTTTTCGTAGTCAATGAATACCAAGTAAAGGGACTCTTGGAATTCGTTGACCTGCTCCAAAATGATGCGGAGCGTGACAATATGGTCCACACAGGATCTTCCGGCACGGAATCCGGCTTGCTGCCGCCGGAGAGTCGCATCGATCTTCTCCTGAATCCGAGCTAGGATAATTTTGCATGGAACTTTGAGAACGGTACACAGCAACATAATGCCTCGCCAGTTATCGCATACAGTCAGGTCACCCTTTTTGGGCACCTTCACTAAGATACCTTGCATCCAGTCGACCGGGAAAGTTGCGGTGTCCCAGATATTACGAAATAAACGATGCAGTAGTTGAGCGGATGTCATGGGGTCAGCTTTGAGCATCTCGGCTGATATGCGGTCGACCCCTGGGGCTTTATTCGATTTCATGCTTTGGATGGCTGTTTCAATCTCTAGCAGTGATGGAGCTTCGGTATTGACACGTCGGATCCTAGGCAGATCATGTCGAGGTGGTGATGGCCTGGTTGGCATTTGAAAAAGTTGTTCGAAGTGTCGAACCAGCGTTTCAGCTGGTCAGTTGGGTCGGTCAATAACTGATCATTCGCGTCTTTCACAGGCATCGTTGCATTCATCTTCGCCCCGCTTAAGCGTCGTGAGAGAGTCTGCCCACGCTTGCTTGTCCCGTCGACATGATCGTTTTACTTCCTTCTCATGAGCCGTGTATCGTTGACGGGCTAAGACTTTGGCTCCTCTTTGGCATTCTTGATGGCGGTCCATTGGTTTTCCATGCTGCCACCTTCCGGAATATCTGCAGCACGCGTCTCCAGTTCTTCAACGAAGGGCCGTTTCACCGTGGCATCTTCCAGTCGGCGTATGTTGAATCGTCGTCCAACTCTTTCCTCCTGCCGACGAATCCGCGCAATGCGCAGGCGTATTTCGCCGATGAGGAGGTGATGATCAGACGCGATATCGGCACTACGTTTATTCCGTACATCAAGAAGGCTCCGTTTCCATTTTCGGCTGATGCAGATGTGGTCGATTTGATTTTCTGTAAAGCCGTCACGGGAGACCCACGTGACCTTGTGAACCGGTCGATGAGGGAAGAGCGATCCCCCGATCACCATGTCGTTATTACCACAAAATTCTGCGAACAGCTCTCCGTTTTCGCTCATTTCTCCCATAATGCGCTCATGGTTCGAGTTGTCGGATCCGATCTTCGCATTGAAGTCGCCCAAACAGATCTTGATATCACCCTTCGGAATTCTATCTACGACGGCATTGAGTTGACTGTAGAAGTTCTCTTTGTCTTGCAGATCGGCAGCATCGGTTGGCGCATAACATTGGATTATAGTAAGGTTTCGGACCCGTGTTCTGAATCTGGCTACGATTATCCTTTCACTTATAGGTTCCCACTTCATAAGCGCAGAGTGTGCCTGAGCGCTTAGTAGGAAGCCAACTCCGCGATGCCGGGGAGCGTGTTCACCTCGTAAACCAGAGTATAGCAGAACTTGTCCCGACGGCGTTCTGTGTTCTCCAAAGTTTGGCCAACGGACTTCACTCAGTCCCAGGATCTCAAGCTTCATGCGGCTGCTTTATTGGCAAGTTGTGCCAATTTACCCTGCTGGGCTAGGGTTAAAACGTTCCATGTTCCTATTGGTGTCCGTTGTTTCGCGCTAAGAGTCGTCGCCGTAAAATCAGTCCGTATTCTTTCATTATCGGATTCTCGAACAAATTGATGTTTCGGGAACAGTAGGTTGTTGGCCCAAGGTTCCCCATCCACCGGGATGGGGCTGCCATCTTAGGTATAGCTTCCGGGGAATAGCATTTCATACTCAGCCGCTGGATGCCAGCACAGACGCTGTTGGAGCAGCACCTCCTTGGTGGACAGACGCTCGATCAGTCGGGTCAAATTTGTTTAAAGTCCCACCCAACACCAGGACTAGGCTAGTGCGCTTTGAGCGGCACACGGTCGCTTTGATAGGGCCTGCTTGGGGACACATGCAGCTTTTTATAGAAGTTCAACAGAGCCCACTGTCGAACCCCACCACATCCTAGGCAGACCCCACAGTACGCACCCTCTCACTCTAGCTGATGTCAGAAGGACAACAGTGCCCAAGCTGCACTACCAGCTAAGTATGCAACCCTTAGCTGGCGGTCAATTGTCATCGGAAGACCCGTGGAAGCGTGAGTATTGGAACTTGTGAGGACCAGAGCTATGTTAGGCGCCCCTTCCCGGATATCAACTCACCATTTCGCAGCCCAGGTGAACATTATACCATTTCGATAACCTATTGCATAGAGTACTTTATGGTGCAGAACATCAATTGGGTTGGTTTTCCAAGAGGTCAAACTATTAACTGTATGAATATTAGGGTTGTGAGGTAAAAGTACGCAGGAACATGTGGGGCAAGAGTACGCATATGAATCTTCAAGTTCTGATGTCAAACCCGTTTCTACGGCCGAAATAAGACGAAGCGTAAAGATCCACAACAATCATAAAAGGGATAGAACTAGAAAATTATTAATTAAGTTCTCCTTCTAATGATAAGCTGAAGCTATTTGGTGTTAGAAGCGACTTAGCGAACAAAGCGCTGAATCGAAATCATGAAACTGTAATAGGTATTGTTTTACATCTTTTTTACACACAATTTCATCTAAATGATTGTTTCATTTTATCAAAAGAATCATCCATAAATTACGCAACGCTTAGGTTTGGGGGGATTGCGAGATTTATGACGATCCATGAAATTTTTTTAGAGGATTCATACAAAAATTGTGAGATAGGGGGTGAGGTGGAATGGACAAATTTTGCGCTACGTAACTAGTGGACTTTCTTTAAGGAGAATTCCTTTGTTTACGCCACGTGAAACCTGATGTATTTTTACCTCCTCAGTTTTTTGGTATTTGAAAAAAAAACACAACGTTGTTTTCGTATGACAGTTCACATTTCTAGGACCCCCTCCCTCTTTCAGAGTTACGTAATATTTAAACATTTCACAATATAATTTCAATTTCAATATAACATCAATTGAACGTTATTAGATCCTTTTTGTGTTAATAAATACTTAAAACACGTGATTTGAAAAGTGCGTACTCTTACCCTTTCCAATGCCGGTGGGGTAAGAGTGTGTTTTTGAGGTGTCTTGCAATAAGGGTTCTGCTCAAACGAATTTAATTATATCCATTATTTTTTTCACTGGGTAACATAAAGGAAGAGTATACGAATCGTCGACATTAATTTGATATGCAGAAGCTTGTTTCATACGGTCCCCATGTTTGATTGAAATCTAAGTGCGTACTCTTGCCCCACTCTACTATCCGAAAGCATCATAACCCAGTAATATTTTGTCCGGTTTTGATATCAGTGTATCACGCGATGGACACGGTAATCTGGCACAAAACAAAAAGAGTCGAATCCGTACACAAGGAGATGGATTCTCTAAATCATTTCCAGGAAATTTCTATTAAAACTTTTTGAGCTTTGAAAAATTCACATTTGTGAAAGCATATTTAGGAAGCGAACTCCATCATAACTTTGTAAAAAAGATTGAAAATGTAGCCGAAATCATTGACAAACGGTCCGTGCTGAAGCTAATGGGTACCATCAGATCAAAATCCCAATCCTTGGCGTACGATCAAAAAGATTTCGGAAAAGTGATACTGATCTGTAGTAAAGCACAGTAAAGGACATAAAAGCTAAACAATAATCAATTAGGTATTTCCAAAAAAAAACAAAATCCAAACGATATTTTTGTACTTTTTGGGACACCCTATACCGATAAATCAATGCGCTTTCATAGATAGAGATAGATAGATAGATAGATAGATAGTTAGATAGATAGATAGATAGATAGATAGATAGATAGATAGATAGATAGATAGATAGATAGATAGATAGATAGATAGATAGATAGATAGATAGATAGATAGATAGATAGATAGATAGATAGATAGATAGATAGATAGATAGATAGATAGATAGATAGATAGATAGATAGATAGATAGATAGATAGATAGATAGATAGATAGATAGATAGATAGATAGATAGATAGATAGATAGATAGATAGATAGATAGATAGATAGATAGATAGATAGATAGATAGATAGATAGATAGATAGATAGATAGATAGATAGATAGATAGATAGATAGATAGATAGATAGATAGATAGATAGATAGATAGATAGATAGATAGATAGATAGATAGATAGATAGATAGATAGATAGATAGATAGATAGATAGATAGATAGATAGATAGATAGATAGATAGATAGATAGATAGATAGATAGATAGATAGATAGATAGATAGATAGATAGATAGATAGATAGATAGATAGATAGATAGATAGATAGATAGATAGATAGATAGATAGATAGATAGATAGATAGATAGATAGATAGATAGATAGATAGATAGATAGATAGATAGATAGATAGATAGATAGATAGATAGATAGATAGATAGATAGATAGATAGATAGATAGATAGATAGATAGATAGATAGATAGATAGATAGATAGATAGATAGATAGATAGATAGATAGATAGATAGATAGATAGATAGATAGATAGATAGATAGATAGATAGATAGATAGATAGATAGATAGGCCGGTTTGGATAACCCAGTCTTTTCCAAAATCATCTGATCATGTCTCATGATCTTCAGGAATAAGTTATGAATATGGTTGAATATATATCCATGCTTGGAATGACGGAAAAGCTAGCATGGAAGCTGTAGATCGCAAGTTTCGGACTCAAGGACAGTTTGGTGATCTAGCACAATATTTTTCAACTTGTTTTGTCATTTCTCCATTATTAATCACGAAAACAATTGGAACATATCAAAATTGCAGGACACTACCGCCGGGCACTTAGGCCTGAAGGGGTTAAAACCGTCCTGTACCTGTAACATTACCACTTTTGTCAACACCTTCCCCTTCCGTAACGTTCAGAATAGTAGGATTCTTTTGTCCATTCGTGTATTGCTTATGCAATCAATGTATCAATGTAGATTTCTGCGAAAATTTTCAACGGCTGAATTTATTTCCTCATCCTAGTAATTTGTCAAATTACTGCTGATCATAATTGAAAAGTTGACATTCTACAAATGCGTGTCAGCATAGGTTAGCTTTCTACCGATGCCTGTGGGGCAGACTGCAGACCTTTCCTGATCGGCTTCTACGGTGCCAACACTATTAGCAGTAAATTGTCTGGTCCACCATAGGCTTCGAACTCAGCTTTACTATAGATACTATAGTTTCCATAGACGAGCGGTTGACGGTAGACGGTTGAGTCATTTCGATTTAGTATGTTCTTCCATTTTTTTTTTGAACCACGCGAATTTGACGACACACGCTCTGTTGCTTGGATTGCAATCGTTACGTCATACTCGTTTGGCTACACTCGTCTTTGCCTCAGCTCGTCAATCTACAAGCTTTACATTAGATTTTTCACTTTCGGATTGTCGTTCAGAAACAAAAAAGAACTAGTTAATGATTTGAGTGTATTACTTCTACTCGAAGTTAAACGATTTACAATGATATGGAACAGCTAATATCATCTTCCAAACTTAGACGTACATGTTCATACGGAAAGAACTGCCTTTTCGCCTCTTCGTTAAATACCGGACAAATCAAATTCAGTTCTATTATAGTGAATTTGAGAAATCTCTATTGTTTTTTTTAATTGTTTTTAGATTTATTTAGTTTTGAATATTTAATTCAAGTCAGCTTTAAATAAACCGTTCTTTTCACCAGCTCAATTCTAACAAATGTTCGAATGAATTCCATGAACAAACTTCCTGATTGGCCGACATTAGCATTTCTCCAATTGCTGCTGCATTTCGATGTGGTATTTGATTGATTTCTGAGTGAATGCAACTTGATGTTCCATACCAAATTCAATCAAAGAATAGTATGCGAGCTGTGGAATAAGTACCTAGAGGGTAACAGTACCAGTTTTGGCCATGTTCCTAATTTGGCCAGTTTCTCGCATAACTCCGAAAATCGAAAATTGCTGTAGAAACTGATCGATACTTTTTGGAAAATATACATTTTTCAGGGATGGCTAAATTAGGCACTAAGGTGACCAAAACCGATACACTTCCCATACTTAATTTGTAAAATTGTTGATTCAATCACTATATTTCATGCCTCAGATAAAAAAAAATCTTTTCTTACTTTGGGAAATGCTAAATACTACAACGAATCAACAAGCAGAAGTTTGATAAACAAATAAATGGAGAATAATCAAACTAATCCTAGGAAAATCATAGCAAGCATGCGTTTCATATTGAGCTGAGGTATTGTAACTAACCAAATAATTTCAGCTCAGTAGTCTACCTAATGAAGTTTTTTTGCTCTCGAAGCTGATCGATAGTTTTTAGTAGGGTTTTAGTACCGGGAGTACCGGTACCGGAATTCCCGGGAGTACCGATCAATTTTCGGTACCGAAATACCGGTACTGGCTTAATGAAAGTACCGGTATTTTCGGTACTAAGGAAAAAGTTTTGGTTAAAACTTCCGATGGTTAAAACCACATTATTTGAATGCAGCAGCTAGTAAGAAAGATATTTTTTTTTACTAAATTTTCAAACACCTGACAATAAACCTGACAATAGAGGTAATAAACTATGCAGGACGATTGTCGCTGCGGTTCCCTTTGTTATCGTCCCCACCATGTTGGCTACCTATCTGTCTAAATTCCTTCGTTGACATTTAGTGACCTATCCTTGCCAGCAAAAGATGTTTCGCCAGTGACGACAGCGACAATCAAACCGCAACGACATCGTCACATCCCAAAATAATCGTCACACTTCATCAGTATTTTCCCAAATCGTCCCCGCTTGAGGCAAGAGTGTTCCTGTAAGTTCGATTACTGCACCAGGATTCGTAAAGATTGTAAGACAAGAGTTAACGTACAACGACTCAGAAAAAGCTGAAAGGAAAATACTTGTCAATGCTTCATGATTCACAAGCAACAGTTCGCCCTACTTCTGTAGACTCAGAAAGAGCTATCTCTGTTTCTGGAAGCTTCGCTACTAAAATACGATCCCATATGTCTGACGAAACATTGAATATGCTGTGCGTTTTGAAAGCATGTTTCAAGGATAAGGACAAGCCCCAAGACAAATGTTGAATACATACAAAGCTATGAATAAAGTTTGAATCGTTACCATTAAATCCTGACTTTTTATTAATTTTAATGATTTTCGAAAAAAAAATCTTCCAGTACCGGTATTTTCCCGGTACTCCCGGTACTGAGGGGTTCAGTACCGTAGTACCGGGACTCGCCAAAAAGGGTCGGTACTGAAAACCCTAGTTTTTAGAAAATATGCATTTTTCAGGGTTGGCCAAATCAGGCACTAAGGTGGCCAAAACCCGGCCAGAACCGATACACTTTCCCTACTCAATAATTGTAAAATTTGTTTAACTTAACTCCGAAGTAATACACACATCAAGTTTATTTTTTTACTGAAAATTATGTGTGTGACACACGAAATTAAAAAAAAGTCTGCTTGTCTAGCTTTCGCACGATTTCCACCGCACTGTGACAGTGGTGAAGGATAGCTTGTTTGCACAGGAATTCAACGAGATGATTCTCCTCTACTCCAAAACGATGTCCAAACGAACAAAGGGGAGATTATTTTATGCCATCTTCACATATTTTAATGTTCGTTAGTATCTAGTGGAAAGGATTCAGCAAACATCATCCATTTAAAGGGTACAGTCCAAGAGTTTGTGGGATTTCCTAGCTCGTTCGCCACGTTCACTGTTTGTATAGTTCTGTTGCCGCTCTGCTCATATACCTCGGACAATCCTTTTTGGTTTGCGATGATTTCATTCAACATTCCGTAGGAACCGAATTGGCAACTATCAGCATGTTTTGTGGCTTTGGTGTCGGAATATCGTCAGTGTCCATCACAGGATACACTGAGAAAAAAGATGTTTATCGTTTTAGAAATTTGTAACTTTCTAAATAGGTCCTGCCATAGTTTAATGTATTGAAAAATATTAGATGAGAGCACAAATTAAAAAATAAAAACACCATGTTTTTTTCCAAGCTACGTATAAATTTTAAAGAACCACAGTATTGAAAACAGCAGCCAGTGCAATTTCAGACGAATCAGCATTTGCTCATATCGGGCTTTTACGAGCCTCGGATGGTTGGTTACTTAATGGATGCACACCACGATGATGCGATCATGGCTCGGGAATCAAGTTGCAAAGTGAACATCGGGCAGCAGCGCGATGAAATTTAATTCCAGACGGCATTCATAATTAACTTAAACGAATGCACTACTGGCTGAGATTGCAGAAACATTATTCCGCTCTACATGCTTCTTCAGTGAAAAATGAGAACACTTGACCTGTGAGATTGCTGATTTATGGATGCATATTTTACAGATCAAAGAGTGGGAGAATTAAAACGTTCTTCCGCAGTAAGTAGGGATAATGCTGAGGCTTCCATTTTCCAGTGAATTATATTCATGGGCATCGTGGAACGGAAAGTTTATGTCAAACCTTGGGTGACATTGTGTATCTCGAATCGAATCACTCGATTCGTAAGTTTTTGGATTCGTTTCGAAAAAATTGCGGCATTATGTAATTCGTTCGACTTCATTCAGTCGCAGTACAAGATTTCGAATGGTGCTGTACTAGTTCAATCGAGTATGTTCTGTCAAACGAAATGTAAACAGAGAGAATAAGAGATAGCTGTCTCCGTGTTTAGTATGCCGCCCGCTGGAGAGACAACTCTTAGCGCATGGCGAATGTGAGTAAACAGAGAGAATAAGAGTAATTTCATCTTCGTGTAGCATGTTGCCTGTTGGAAAGGCATCCTTCAGGGCATGAATTGGCAGTTAATTTATAAGCAAGCAAATTGTGCTCAATGACTATAAAAAGCAATATTATTTATGGAGCAGTTGCAACCGATTTAAACATTATGCCGATACGACATGTTTTGTAAATTGAGATATTGTTATACGGCACAAATTATTAGTTTTATGTTAATTCGAGTTTTTGCCACAGATCCAATTTTGAGCTAAATAATTTAAAGCTAAAGAAGGATTCGATAATAAATTAATTTGATGCTTCCATGTGTTAAATTTAAATGCACTTGGGTCATCTCATGCGCGTTTTTTTATTTAACTCATCTATTTTTACGTAGATTTTCCTCATAGATTTTTCACGCGATTTATCGAAATCGTCAAGAAATACATGAAAACTAAAAAAAAAAACGATTTTAGTTGAAGTCGTTTTTATGCGGATTTCGGGATAATTAGAGATTTCATATTGTCTGGAAACTATAAAAGTAGGTATACTTATGACATTCTTTTCCTCAAGAGACAATAATAAAACATTTATTCTCCTCCCGTAGAGAAATAATAACAAATATAATTAAAAACTTTCAGCAAGAAATAACTCTCGAACAACATTCGAAAGCTATAAAGGTGACGAGTGTTTTTCATTCGACTTGAGTCGTTTTTCAGTGTGCTATCGAGTTTAAATAATGCCAAAACATCTCGTTATTCTTGTACCTCCTCGAACATACTCGAACGATGAGTCGTTTTCGAGATCGAATCGAAACCCGTAATGCCAAACATGTTCGACTCGATAGAATTTCGTTCGAATCGAGATGCACAATGCCACCCCTTATTTAGGGAATTATAAAGCTTTTGGCTTGCTGTGAATTTATTTATCACTATAGAATTTTGCAACGAAAAATAAATTTAGGATTTAGTCGTATAAACATAACATTCGATCACAGACAAACAGACGTAACTCTTCATACAAACGGTTCGAAAAATTATCGTCATTCGCTTTACAGAAAACACTACTGCCATCTGTTATCAGAATCGCGAGAAACACAGTCGGTCATGATTATTTCCCATTTGACGTTTGCTGCTAACGCATACATCTATATCAATCATAATCATCATCGTCATCAACACAGAAAACATTCAGCAGCATATACACAAATCAAATGTCAAAGGGATTGAACACTAGCGCCTCTCCTGGCACAATCGCGTAGCACAGATGTATTTCAAATCAACCGTTGAACACGTGAACGATGTTGAAATGAGAAGTGTTACGTCTGTTTGTCTGTGATTCAATTAAAGCTTTTTTTGGCATCGTAGATGGGGCTCAAAATTCAGGATCCATATGTGAGGCCACCAGGCCCTAGACATCAGTTGATGTATACTTGCAAATCTATGTGATCTTTGCTAATATGCACCAAGGCTCACTGGCGAATAACATCACCGATTTCACGTTACAGATGAATATTCGAGGTTTAGTGCATTCTTCTTCTTCTTATTGGCATTACATCCCCACACTGGGACAGAGCCGCCTCACAGCTTAGTGTTCATTAAGCACTTCCACAGTTATTAACTTCGAGGTTTCTAAGCCAAGTTACCATTTTTGCATTCGTATATCATGAGGCTAACACGATGATACTTTCATGCCCAGGGAAGTCGAGACAATTTCCAATCCGAAAACTGCCTAGACTGGCACCGGGAATCGAACCCAGTCACCCTCAGCATGGTCTTGCTTTGTAGCCGCGCATCTTACCGCACGGCTAAGGAGGGCCCCGTGCATTACCTGGACCGATTGGTTTCCGCCGCTCGACGTTGGCTGGCTTTGGTGTTCTACCTTCTCCACTGTTTGCCCGGCCACCGTAGAGTTGAAGTTGTTGACATCTAACGATTTGGTCTTCTTAACGTTGATGAGTGAGAGCGTATGGCCAGGTCAGTTTACTCTACATGGTAGAACCATGTTGCGTAGGTAGAGCAGAATCATTATCTGGTCGTTCGACTGCTCTATGGTGGTAGGCTGCTAGAGCGGCCCATGATTTCGTCGATGAGCAACAGAGATATATTACATCCATCCTTGCCTCACTCTAGCGTCTTCCATTGTGCTGTTGTACTCTGGATTTTGTCTAGACCTCCCTTGCTTCTAGGGACGCCCACAGTTTTTCGTGATTCAGACGATCGAAGGCTTTTCCGTCAATAAGTACAAAATGGAAGAACTCCTGAAATTCAGGATGATTCAAAGCATGACAGTATGCTTTTCACATGATCACCCGGGGCGGAATGCTGCTGCCATCGGACAATTGTCAGCCTTTCCCTGTATTATAATTAGGATAAGTCGTCAAAACTTGGAGAAGATTTTCTAAGTGGTCGAGCCAACGTTTCAGCTGATTAGTTGGATCGGTGAATGACTGACATGTCGTGTCTTTCTCTGACATCCACGGATTTGTCCTTGCTCCAATCAGGAATCGTGAAATATCGTAGAGGAGGGATTACTTACTTTTCTAAAACCGCTTTTAGTTGACAGTACTCATATTTGCCGCCTCCGGTAATAAATAAGCTGAAAATATAGTCGGTGCCTTCTTGAGTCCGTAATAAAAGCAGCGCTGACATCGCGTTTGACTATCATCTTCTAATCCGACAACGCATTGCTTGGATTCATCGACAGGACGAAAAGCTCGGTTGACGAAGCAACCGAATGACTAGAAGATTCAGCCGGAAGCCTCCTTTCAATATGCCCAAAAGCCTCCTTTCAAGAGGCTCAGAAGCCTCCTTTCAAGAGGTTCGGAAGCCTCCTTTCAAGAGGCTCGGAAGCCTCCTTTCAAGAGGCTCGGAAGCCTCCTTTCAAGAGGCTCGGAAGCCTCCTTTCAAGAGGCTCGGAAGCCTCCTTTCAAGAGGCTCGGGCCTCCTTTCAAGAGGCTCAGAAGCCTCCTTTCAAGAGGCTCAGAAGCCTCCTTTCAAGAGGCTCAGGAAGCCTCCTTTCAAGAGGCTCAAGCCTCCTTTCAAGAGGCCCGGAAGCCTCCTTTCAAGAGGCCCGGAAGCCTCCTTTCAAGAGGCCTCAGGAAGCCTCCTTCAAGAGGCTCAGAAGCCTCCTTTCAAGAGGCTCAGAAGCCTCCTTTCAAGAGGCTCAGCCTCCTTTCAAGAGGCCCGGAAGCCTCCTTTCAAGAGGCTCAGAAGCCTCCTTTCAAGAGGCTCAGAAGCCTCCTTTCAAGAGGCCCGGAAGCCTCCTTTCAAGAGGCTCAGCCTCCTTTCAAGAGGCCCGGAAGCCTCCTTTCAAGAGGCTCAGAGCCTCCTTCAAGAGGCTCAGAAGCCTCCTTTCAAGAGGCTCAGGAAGCCTCCTTTCAAGAGGCCTCAGAGCCTCCTTTCAAGAGGCTCAGAAGCCTCCTTCAAGAGGCTCAGAAGCCTCCTTTCAAGAGGCTCAGGCCTCCTTTCAAGAGGCTCAGAAGCCTCCTTTCAAGAGGCTCAGAAGCCTCCTTTCAAGAGGCTCATAAGCCTCCTTTCAAGAGACTCAGAAGCATCTTTCAATAGGCTCAGAAGCCTCCTTCCAGTAGGCTCGGAAGTCTCCTTTCAAGAGGCCCGGAAGCCTTTCAAGAGGCTCAGCCTCCTCTCAAGAGGCTCAGGCCTCCTTTCAAGAGGCTCAGAAGCCTCCTTTCAAGAGGCTCAGAAGCCTCCTTTCAAGAGGCTCAAGCCTCCTTTCAAGAGGCCTGGAAGCCTCCTTTCAAGAGGCTCAGGCCTCCTTTCAAGAGGCCCGGAAGCCTCCTTCAAGAGGCTCAGAAGCCTCCTTTCAAGAGGCTCGGAAGCCTCCTTTCAAGAGGCTCAGAAGCCTCCTTCAAGAGGCTCAGGAAGCCTCCTTTCAAGAGGCCTGGAAGCCTCCTTTCAAGAGGCCTGGAAGCCTCCTTTCAAGAGGCCTGGAAGCCTCCTTCAAGAGGCTCAGAAGCCTCCTTTCAAGAGGCTCGGAAGCCTCCTTCAAGAGGCTCGGAAGCCTCCTTTCAAGAGGCTCGGAAGCCTCCTTTCAAGAGGCCTGGAAGCCTCCTTTCAAGAGGCTCGGAAGCCTCCTTTCAAGAGGCTCGGAAGCCTCCTTTCAAGAGGCTCGGAAGCCTCCTTTCAAGAGGCTCGGAAGCCTCCTTTCAAGAGGCTAGGAAGCCTCATTTCAAGAGGCTCGGAAGCCTCCTTTCAAGAGGCTCGGAAGCCTCCTTTCAAGAGGCTCGGAAGCCTCCTTTCAAGAGGCTCGGAAGCCTCCTTTCAAGAGGCTCGGAAGCCTCCTTCTCCTTTCAAAAGGCTCGGAAGCCTCCTTCTTCTTTCAAGAGGCTCGGAAGCCTCCTTTCAAGAGGCTCAAAAGCCTCCTTTCAAGAGGCTCGGAAGCCTCCTTTCAAGAGGCTCGGAAGCCTCCTTTCAAGAGGCTCGGAAGCCTCCTTTCAAGAGGCTTGGAAGCCTCCTTCCAAGAAACTCGGAAGCCTTCTTCATGAGGCCTGAAAGCCTACTTTCAAGAGGCCTGGAAGCCTCCTTTTAAGAGGCTCGGAAGCCTCCCTTCAAGAGGCTCAGAGCCTCCTTCAAGAGGCTCAGAAGCCTCCTTTTAAGAGGCTCAGGAAGCCTCCTTTCAAGAGGCTCAGAGCCTCCTTTCAAGAGGCTCAGGCCTCCTTTCAAGAGGCCCGGAAGCCTCCTTTCAAGAGGCTCGGAAGCCTCCTTTCAAGAGGCTCAAGCCTCCTTTCAAGAGGCCTGGAAGCCTCCTTTCAAGAGGCCTGGAAGCCTCCTTTCAAGAGGCTCAGAAGCCTCCTTTCAAGAGGCTCAGGAAGCCTCCTTTCAAGAGGCTCAGAAGCCTCCTTTCAAGAGGCTCAGGCCTCCTTTCAAGAGGCCTCAGAAGCCTCCTTTCAAGAGGCCTGGAAGCCTCCTTTCAAGAGGCCTCAGAAGCCTCCTTTCAAGAGGCCTGGAAGCCTCCTTTCAAGAGGCTCAAGCCTCCTTTCAAGAGGCTCAGGAAGCCTCCTTTCAAGAGGCTCAGGAGCCTCCTTCAAGAGGCTCAGAGCCTCCTTCAAGAGGCCCGGAAGCCTCCTTTCAAGAGGCTCAGAAGCCTCCTTTCAAGAGGCTCAGGCCTCCTTTCAAGAGGCCCGGAAGCCTCCTTCAAGAGGCTCGAAGCCTCCTTTCAAGAGGCTCAGGCCTCCTTCAAGAGGCTCAAGCCTCCTTTCAAGAGGCTCAGGAAGCCTCCTTTCAAGAGGCTCAGGAAGCCTCCTTTCAAGAGGCTCAGAAGCCTCCTTTCAAGAGGCCTGGAAGCCTCCTTTCAAGAGGCTCAGGCCTCCTTTCAAGAGGCTCAGAAGCCTCCTTTCAAGAGGCTCAGAGCCTCCTTTCAAGAGGCTCAAGCCTCCTTTCAAGAGGCTCGGAAGCCTCCTTTCAAGAGGCTCAGGAAGCCTCCTTTCAAGAGGCCTGGAAGCCTCCTTCAAGAGGCTCAGAAGCCTTCGTTCAAGAGGCTCAGAAGCCTCCTTTCAAGAGGCCCAGAAGCCTCCTTTCAAGAGGCTCGGAAACCTCTTTCCAAAAGGCTCGGAAGCCTCCTTTAAACAGGCCCCGATGCCTCTTTTCTAGAGGCTCGGAAGCCTCCTTTCAAGAGGCACAGAAGCCTCCTTTCAAGAGGCTCGGAAGCCTCCTTTCAAGAGGCTCGGAAGCCTCCTTTCAAGAGGCTCGGAAGCCTCCTTTCAAGAGGCGCAGCCTCCTTTCAAGAAACTCGGAATCCTCCTTTCACGAGGCTCTGAAGCCTCCTTTCAAGAGGCCCGGAAGCCTCCTTTCAAGAGGCTCGGAAGCCTCCTTTCAAGAGGCTCGGAAGCCTCCTTTCAAGAGGCTCAGAAGCCTGAGCCTCCTTTCAAGAGGCTCAGAAGCCTGAGCCTCCTTTCAAGAGGCTCAGAAGCCTCCTTTCAAGAGGCTCGGAAGCCTCCTTTCAAGAGGCTCGGAAGCCTTCTTTCAAGAGGCTCAGGCCTCCTTTCAAGAGGCTCAGAAGCCTCCTTTCAAGAGGCTCAGAAGCCTCCTTTCAAGAGGCTCAGGAAGCCTCCTTTCAAGAGGCTCAGAAGCCTCCTTTCAAGAGGCTCAGAAGCCTCCTTTCAAGAGGCCTGGAAGCCTCCTTTCAAGAGGCTCAGGAAGCCTCCTTTCAAGAGGCTCGGAAGCCTCCTTTCAAGAGGCTCGGAAGCCTCCTTTCAAGAGGCTCGGAAGCCTCCTTTCAAGAGGCTCGGAAGCCTCCTTTCAAGAGGCTCGGAAGCCTCCTTTCAAGAGGCTCGGAAGCCTCCTTCAAGAGGCTCGGAAGCCTCCTTTCAAGAGGCTCGGAAGTATCCTTTCAAGAGGCTCGGAAGCCTCCTTTTAAGTGGCTCGGAAGCCTCCTTTCAAGAGGCCCGGAAGTTTCTCTTCAAGGGGCTTGGAATTTACCTTTCATGGGGCTTGGATGCCTACGTTCAAGAGGCGTCATTTCAAGAGGCTCAGAAGCCTCCTTTTAAGCTGCTCGACAGCCGAAGGGCAAAGTGTACGAAGGAGTACCTCTCAAGAAAAAGGTTGAGAACCTCTGATCTAGACCAAAATTTGAAAAGGGTGTAAATTTATTCCTTCTTTTTTATCGTCTACATATATAGCTATTTAAAAATCCAGAATGACTGGCCCGATGGGTCGTTCAGTACTTGTTTTGCTCGTCTTCGTCCGAGAGTAAGCTCGTATAAAAATGTGGATTTTGATCGGTTTCGTATCGATATTTTAGAAAAGGAAGGTTTTGACGTAGGACTACGTGCCGTTATGCCCTTTTCAAATATTGGTAAAGAAATGGTATATTTCGTACCAAGATAAAAACAGTGATGCATAATGTTCAAAATTTAAAAAATAAAAATCCTTTGAAAACCATTTTTTTTCGCCCCCTAAATATTTTTGAAAAGTTGAAGGAGAGCGACATAAAATAAATTTAATATTTGTATCAGAATCTAAGAATTTTTTTTAGGGATCTCAAAAGTTTACCTATAGGTACTATAGGTACCTGCTAACAATTCACATTAAATAAAACCGTCATTCGAAAAATGTTCGTCTTGAATCAAAACGTTTAGTCAAATCAAATGAATTTTTTTAAATGTGTTTGAAATCCGAGCGGGGTAACAATTGAATCGATTATAAATTGTGTAAAAAAAACTTTTGGCGAGGTCGAGGACATTCTGGAATCGAGGTTCAAGAAACAATTGAATGGCTACTTTTGCTACTAATTTTGTTTGAATATTAGCTGAATGTGCCGAGCGTGTGATATCAAATTGAAATTTGACAAACTTCAGAACACCTTCTTACTTCTTAAAATTAAGTGAGTTTCAGGCAGCCCCTTGAGACATTCCACTTGTTTACAGTAAACCAGATTCAACAATCCGGAAAAAGTAGGTATTTTAACCAACCCACAGCATAAACCATCCACTTCGCCTGAAAAGATAAACTTCCGAACCAGAATCCTCCATTTCTTCCTACACCTTCCTTCAGTGCCGCTTATTTTGCCTCGGTGGCACAACAGCGAAGGAGCCTACTGAGGCGCACGGTGCTTCATCCACCGCCCATATTTTCCGCTTTCGCGTGGACGACCCCAAAACGTAGTTTCGGTATCGCGTCCGTAGCTGGTAATTTCCTCTGGTGCTCATAAATTTTAATTAGTAGTGTGTAAACAGAGTGTTGCTCCGTTCCCTGCCCACAACGCAAACCCGTTTGGCTTTGTCGCCGGGGCCGGATTTTCGAGCGCATCCCGTAGTGCACTGCAACGCCATTCCAGCCCATAGTTTGCCATGGGGAAATGATGCCGCCATCCAGCGTCATCCAAAGAGGCGTTTAGCGAGCCAGAAGACAGTAACAGGAGGCGTGTGAAAGTATGAAACGCAAAAAAATGGAACTATCAGCACTTGCCGAGTTTCCGTTTGCGCTTTTCTCACTTGGAATTATGATCAAAGTTTTAGATTTTCGATTACAGTTCTAGGGATTTTTTTCCTCTCTCGCGAACAACAAGAAGAGTCAGCTAGGCGGTATGCGACCAACCAGTATGATGCCATGGTTCACATTTTTTGTGATCCGCTTATGCCTGTTAGAGTTTTTTCTGCTCGAGGTTCTCAACTTGTTTCGAAAAGATTTTTATGATTTTTTTTTGTTTCAAGCTCTGTCCTATAGCATATATTTTAGCAATCTGCAGAAAAGTCATGAGGTGATTTTGCTTTCTACAAATTTCAAGTTGTCATGTACCGTTTTGCTTCGAATTGCCGGACGCTTCGAATGCCGGACACTTCAATTGTTATTTGACTTTATTTACCATCTCAACAAGTATTTCTTGGGTTATCAATGCAGGGAACGATTCTTCGACTTGAAACCATTTTAACAAATGTAAGTAATCCGTGATCTGTAGTAAAAACTTGAAAATTAGAGGTAAAAGTTGAAAGCATGTCATAATCAACGGTGAATTTCGTTTTTCTTAGAATGCAGCTTAAGACTCAACATTAGAAAAACTAAGCTCATATTTTCTATATTCTATCATTTTCAAGAGGTATTAGTAATTTATTAACATAGTATGATAGCACTCTTTCTCATGAATTAGAAAAATTGCTTGGGAATTCATAGCTTTATAATTTTTATTACATTTTCTGTATGTCCGGACTTCGAGGCAAGTTTTTACAATTGCTTCGATTTCCGGACATGCTGAAATGATGTTAAATAACTGTTTATTAGTTAAGTTAATTGATTCGTAATGAGCAATCATAGTAACAATTTCATTAGATTTGCGTTGCTACACTCCAAAAGGAACATTGCTTGCTCTCAGCTTATCGATATATACTTATACACATATTGTAAATGATGTCACTTTATTAATCGTACACAAGTAGCAAAACTTGCCTTCAGTTTCTAGTGAAAGGTTGTCTTCAAATGTATTTTTTAACCATTCACATTTTTGTAGAAAAAAAGCAAGTTCTTTAAACTAGCTTTTTAACAGAATTGTATAAAAAGACACGTTGTGAACGACTCCCGTCAAGTTAATAAAACTCAACATTTCTCGGACACGCCCGGATTTATCAATCCGCATGAATTCATTATTTCAATCGCTCCTTTCAATCCTTGATTTCTAAAAGCAAACTGAAATGGTTTTCAAAAGACATAAATACCACTAATTGCAGCTTACTCACGTTGAATTTGAGAGGTAGTATTAACGAAAATATTTCACACAGACACGTCAAATGTCAAAAAAGCGTTCTACCTTGAAAAAGGGAGAGGGGGGAGAATGTATGAAATTATTAGATTCCGAATGTTGTATATTGCAGTTAAATGCTCCCGCTTGGTTTCAAATGCTGTTTTTGGTAGTATTGGTCAATCTCGGAGCAGAAACTTCAGATGGTACATACAACCGGGGGATGCCAGATTTCCATACAAATGTGTATAGAAACCTTACCTTACGGATTTATATTAATCGAAAAATATGAATGCTACATCCTAGTTGTCTTTGAACGGATTAAATTGGCTATTTGAGAATCAATATAGCCAAACTCGAAGTGTCCGGAAATTCGAAGCAAAATTGTCCGGTATTTGAAGCATCCCTCATACTATGTCCGGATTTCGAAGCAAGCGATGTTCAATGTTTTCGAATATATTAGCTATTTCGTGCATAAAAAATGTCATTTTCAGTACACTACAGCTAATTTGATAAGTTAATCTTGGCAGGGTGTGTTATCATTCAGTGTCAAGTACTTAATTCCGTTTGAAATATTGAATTGAAAATTCAGCAGAGCTTAGGTGTCCGTACTTTGAGTCAAAACGGTAACTGCTTCAATTTTTTTACCAGGAACAATGTCATGTTTAAATTCTATTGGATGTCAACATAATTAAGTAGGGGAACTGTCCCGATCTCCATCTCACTGAACATTTATTCATTCCATCGCCAAACAAAGAAATACAGCACCAACTTTGTCACTTCTTTTTGTCAACATGTGTGCTCACTGCTGAAAAAACACAAAAATAAGCAACAAATCAAATTGCTCTCCATTGTTTTGTTTTTGATGGGATGAATATCTGAGCCATGAGATGAATTTCAGGAGCAGTTCCCTTATAACTTATAACTTGTTCGGTGTTAATCTTCAATTCCTAGATGTGCCGTCTTCCGACGTGTGGGAGCCGCTTTTAGTTGCTATTCAATTGGATTTTGATGAAATTGCTGCAACAGATGAGACTGAATGCTCCGAATGCCAACCCAAGTCCAGAGAAAGAATTCTGGTTGCAGAAACTAGTATCATTTTTGCTCAGGCATTCTAATGTTCCATTTGTGAGAAAGCAACAGACAAAAAAAAGTGAAAAGGAAAAGTTTGTGCTGCAGACTTCCGTCTGCACAGTCGATTGTTTTACGAGTCGAAATGGAGGAAAAGTGCATCGTTAGCATGCCATTGCTGGCTGTTACATATATGCATGAGCTTGCGAATATGCAACGCCAGCTTCGGGTGGACGGAGTTGGGATTCTGTTTTCATAGAAATTTTTCCGATTGAATTGGTTATTGCAGCTCTGGATTTGAACTCCTGTGAACTTTTCCCGATCGCTAAAGACAAGTTATGCATTGCTTTTGTTCACAAAGAAGCATTCGATTGCTTCAACAGAATATTTCCGGATTTTTCGTCCTGATTGATGCCCGGGCGAAAGATGGTAAGTAACTAAAGTAATCGCATTGTGTGGCTGTTGAACTTTGCTTGTGCAGGTTGATCACTCCATAAAATTCCTCCGAACTTCTACCTGGCCAACAATCAACGAAGCTGCTGTTGTAACTTTTATTATTTCCGGAATTTAGTGTTTTACGGCGGTTTTTACGTTCCGCTCTCAATGGCTTGCGGAAACTGTGGCGAACAACATAAACGTTGGAACTGGCGGGCATCCAATTTTCATTCCATATACTCAGGTAATGAACAGTCGCGAATGAATTGGTACACAAGATGGGACAGGGTAAAATGGGTGGGATAACATTTTTTATTCAGTTGATTTTTTTTTTAGTTTCATTCCTCTCAAATTAGCTCAAGCACAAAACTGGGTTTAGAAAGTAAAGCTTTTCATATACAACTGTTGGCAACTAATAGAAATTACTAGCATTCAAGAAAATCATGTACATAACCAGCATGGACATATTTTATTTTGCTTTTAAAATAATATTCCTCCGGTAATGACATTTTTCTCAGAAGTAACATATATCCGGAAATAAAATTTTCTCGAAAATAACATGTCTTCAAAAATAACATAGTCTCGGAAATATAATTTTCCCGGAAATAGAGCTTGTTGACGTTTGATCATCTTTCTCTTGTACGCGTACAGAATAGGGGAACGGTTTGCCACTTCATCTCATAGCTCCTGTTTCCATCCCATCAAAAACAAAGCAATAGAATGGAATTTGGTTTGTTTATTATTTTTGTGATTTTTTTCAGCAGTGAGCACGCATGTTGACAAAAAGAAGCGACGAATTTGGTGCCGTATTTCTTTGTTTAGCGATGAGATGGATAAATGTACAGTGAGATGGAGATCGGAACAGTTCCCCTAGATAGTATTTGTTTTCATCGTGAAACGCTTCGGAAGCGTTTCTCGATGAAAACAAATGATTAAACGTCAGCAAACCTTATAACTTTTGCTCATAAATCACTGATAATAATGTTAGTCGTGAAATACGAAGGCGCATTATTTGTGGAAGTCGGGTGTACTACGGGCTCCAGAAGAAACTGCGGTCAAAAAAGGTTCACACTCGCACCAAATGTAGCATGTACAGAACACTAATAAGACCGGTAGTCCTCTACGGACATGAAACATGGAAGACGGGTGCTTAGGACCATATTTGGCAGAGTGCAAGAAGATCATGTGGGGTGACGAAGGATGAATCACGAGTTCGCCCAGCAAGAGCCGGAAGGGTACGATGGGCAGGGCAAGTTGCAAGAATGCCGGACAGCAACCTTGCAAAGATGTTGTTCGTTTCCGATCCGGAAGATACAAGAAGGCGTGTAGCGCAACGAGCAAGGTGAGGCCGACCAGATACAGAACGACTTGACGAGCGGGACGCAATCAAAGATGAAAAGATGTGGCCTCAAATCGTGTTTTGTGGCGTCAATTTGTTGATTCAGTGTTATTTGTTCAAATGTAAGATAAATAAATGAATATGCATCGTTAATCATATCTGTTTAAATGTAAGCCATTCACCCGAAAATAACAATTCCCCAGAAATTTTTTTTTTTTCCGAAAACAACATTTTTCGGGATATAGAAGTGTTTTTAAGTTGTTTATGGATCAAATCTAATACATTTTAATTTTTGCGTTGCCGAGAACCTCATTAATAAAGACAATAAAAAATATATAATTTTTTGCGTTTTAATTCGTCACAACAATCATTAAGCGATGACAATATTTCCGCCTTACCAATAAGCATTTGTTTTACTGTGCTCGATAGCAGGGTTGTTAATCGATAAATTTTCGTCGATAATTTAACGCCAACTTCGATAACGATGACGGTTGTACGATAATGCTTCGTTGACGATAAAGTGAGCGTTGAATTAACGTTATCGTTATCGAGTATTCGTTGATTTATCGATAATTATCGAGTTAACTGTAACATGTACTACAGTTAAAAGTACAAATATTCATAAGTTGGGTTTGCAATAACTATTTTAAGTATTTCATTGCCTTACAATATTCAGAAACGCCTTTAAATCCTGGAAATAAATTGGGATTCAAGGAGGTCACTGGGTTGACCACAAATTTTAATTCGGTCAATCATTAAATTTCTTACAGTTTCCATAGTAGAGAATCTGAAATCATTTTCAATATGTATCTATATTTATATTCAATCTAGCATGATTAACAAAACTTCTATTTTTAAGATCTGGGGCACCCAGTTTATGATTATTTTATGACTCACAGTGTAGACCAAACTCCTTAGCCTAACCGAATATTGAATAGTTGACGAGGTTAGTCCACCAATCTATTGAGAGTATGTTTACTCGGTACTGGTGCTCTATGCCTGGAATGCAGCTTTACAGATCGCTGTATCAAATAAAATTCTAGTATGTACTTGGATCCCAATATAAGCTGAATATTCTTGCTTATACGATAAGGAAAGGATGATTATACAAAGGAAAGTCATCGTGCGTTCTCAGTAAAAGCGTACTTATATTAATGTGTCTCTGTCTCAGAGAATTAAGTCCGCCTGATTACTGCAAGTTTCCGCGGTCTTGTTATCGGAACATCTATGCTGCATAGTGAAAATAAAATCACTGAACCACCAACAGAACACCTCACTTCTCTTCGTTTCGTAGAATAGCAGGCATTCAATCAAAATTGACTCTGGACAACAAGGTGCTAACAATTTGTTCCATTTTTGGCTTCTGTCAAAATTTTACACTAACTTTATTCGCGTAATCTAGTAACCCCATTATCGCAAAATTATCGAGTTAACTTACGTTAATTTATCGAACTCCGATAATAATTCAGTTGATCCATCTTTATCGTAGCAACCGGTAACGTTGATCACAATCAACTTTATCGGCGATAACGATACATTAACGATTAACAACCCTGCTCGATAGGTAGACGGTTTGACAGTTTAGTAGGTAGACTCCATATAATAAACTCTGATGAGACTAACTAATGTTTAACAAACACATTATTATAATTTATTTAAACAAAGAATTAGTTGAAAATGCCAAAAAACACATTATCATAAACAAAGCAGAGAGAACAAAAACTCGTAATATATAGCCATAAGTCCAAAGTATATTCAGTTGTCCAAAATATAGCATTTACCAACATTCGACTTGAATCGCTAATATTCTTCAAAATGTTTCTAGTGACTTAGGGGTAATGAGGGCTTTGGCAGGTTTTGTTCTATTATTGTCAGGGGGGTTTTTGTTGATCAAATTTTATGAAATTTGGCCACAATATTCTTTGATATACAAAGAATGTTTCGGCCAAATTTGAGCATAATTGGTTATAGGAAACTCCCTGCCAATAATAGAACAAAACCTGCCAAAGCCGTCATTTCCCCCACTTAATTATAGCAACGTGTAAATCGCAAGTGGTGTGAAGGGTCGACTTGTGAGATCTCTACCCCGTCATGAGCTTCTGTGCCCTGCTTCTGATGCGATATCCCTCTGGTTTCCAGTCTAGTGCTAGTTTACAGATTTCGTTTTAGATTGGCATTTCGGGCTGCGACGATGATGAATGTCAGCTTTGCCTATAAATATCTAATATTAAAACAGTGAAACACGACAAATTTCGCTTCAAAAACATATTTTTTTAATTTTCGTAATTTTGCAATTAAATTCATTCTTGAAAGTTTGGCATCACTGCTTTTGGCGCGCTCCAAAAGAAAACAAAACAACTGCTTTCCGCTGATGTCTAATCATCTTTCTTTTCCTGACAAACTTCCTGACAAAAACTTGCAATATTTAAAATCAAAACAAACATACTTGGATCGTACGTATGTTTTTATTTTACATATGTATTCTCGCTTAACTTTTCAAAAGGACCTAAGTAACATTTTTTTCATGAATTAATTTGAGTACTGCAATCAAAAGCTTTCATGTTTTTCTGTTGATTGCGCTATTCAAATTAATTTATGAAAAAATGTTACTTAGGTCCTTTTGAAAAGTTAAGCGAGTTGCTTATTTACTGGTAAAATTAAACTAACATTAATTGATGTTTCAGAACTAATTTTGTAATGATCACACTGAGGAATTTGGTTGAATCCACCAAAATTTTCAAAGTTGAATGTCTCTTCATTGAAACGGGGAGAGGCACTCTTGAGAAAACATGGGTGACTGTTTCATGGTGGGAATAATACCAACAAAAAAAAGTAGATGATTGTATCCAAGACACGACCGCCAATTGGTCGTAGGATTACGTAGAGTGTAAGCTAACAAATGTTTGAATTCTGATTATGTTTTCTGACGCATGTCTTAGGCTGCTTTGACCGCTCTCGAATTCATGGTTGCGATCTGAGAGAGAGAAGACAGCTCGCTTTATTTACGTTCATCCTAATGTCACTCTGCGATCCAGTCACTGCGAACCGAAAAAGTAAACACTGCGTTGCAACTTCAAATGGTCGTAACCAAAATTATTTATTTGGCAATTTATTTTCGCAACTTTTCTTATATCTGCTACCGTGAATTGAACCTGTAATTATCCATGTGAATGATCCCGTATTATGAGAAATCGGTTTTGTTCCACGTTAGGAAGTTCATAATCATTAAAATCAGCTAATTCGAACAAGTTTTTATTGGAGTGAAAAATGTTGCTTTCGACGTTATGAAATGTTACTTTGATTTGTTGAGTTCCCACGGTTTCAAGTTGAAACTTTCAACACAAATAAAGAAGAAGAAGACATAGTAAATAAACGATCTGTCAGTGAGCTGGCTTTTCTCTCTCAGGTTGCGATGATTTCCCCTTAAAGGCTCCCCCAGACCTAAGCGATTTCATCGCCGCGACGGCGACAACTAGTCGCCGCGATTCTATCGTTGGGTCGCTGCAGGCAATGTTCTATTTACACTTCTATCCAGCTTTCCACGCTCGGTAATGGCGGCTTGTCGGTGTGCAAAAATCAATCGGTCGCTGTACTGTTTGACACTAGCTGGAGGAAAACTCACTGCCGAAAAGGCCTTTTTTCCCCTCCCCTCACCCAGGAACGCCAGTTGGCTTTCCTCCAGCTAGTGTCAAACAGTACAGTGACCAATTGATTTTTACACACCGATAAGCCGCCATTACCGAGGGTGGAAAGCTGGATACCAACGACGACAGAATCGCTGTCGCCAAGCGATAGAATCGCGTCGCGACTGTTGCGTCGCGTGTGTTTGGGGGAACCTTAAATGCGTTAGACCGCGTCCATGAGAATACATTTTTGCAGCGTCTCACAATCTTGAATAAAAAATTCACTTGACTGTTACTGACGCCAACGTTAGCCACTCGATGATTTGCCGCTGAAACACGATTCCATCCATGCGAATCAATTTTTGCAGCGCCTTTCTTAGACGAGCGCTTGCAATTCTGCAACCGTTGCCAGGCAATTATGATTTGCACTTTGAAAAAAAAAATCGTCTCAGCCAAACCTTCTCTTGCGTGACATTATGATTCTGAAAAGAATCGCTTTGTTTTCAATAGTGCGCCTTTTCAATCACGAATAGAAAGAAAACAAAATCAGAATCTTGAAAGCAAACTTCACATATTTGGCTCTGACGACAATCGATGATTTGCTGCTGAAAAACAATAGTCAACATTCATGCAAATAAAATTTTCACAGTGTTTCCCCCCGACGAGCACTTGCGCTGCTACCGACGCCAAACGATTATGATTTGCACTTTGAAGAAAATGACTTGACCTTGGTTTTGCTCGGAAGCACTGGCATCGAACGAACGAAAGGCGTAGCCAGTGGACGCCAATGGTACCGGCTGTAAACAAGCATTAGACTGGAACCCAGCGGGACATCGCAGCAGAGGCAGACCCAGAGGCTCATGGCGGCGTAGCCTCAATAAAGAAATAAAAGAAGTCGACCGAAATCTAACCTGGCAACAGGTTAAAGCGATAGCCGGGCAACGCTCAGGATGGAGATCTTTCAAGTCGGCCCTTTGCACCACCGGAGGTGTACAGGATCCATATGTAAGTAAAAAAAGCAAATCGTAGAAAATGCTTTACTTACACACTTAGAAATTTTTACAGTATACGGTAAATTTTTACCGAACTTTCAACAGCTGAACGTTCGGTAATCTGTACGGTAATTTAAACAATTACCGAACGTTCGGTACTTGATGTTTTTTGATTACCTGTCAAAAATTACCGTACAGTTCGGTAATGGAATTTTTGCTCTGACGTACGAATTACCGTACTGTTCGGTAATTCCAGTAGCGTAGGTACCGAACCTGTTCGGTAATTTGTTTTGCTTGGTCATATTGATTTGGAAAATTTCGAAGTTTTTCATCATCCTAATACAAACTTTTTTTTCAAATCATTTTATTTAAATTCAACTTTGCAAACAATAAAAATAATAAATTCAATTTTGGAAGTCACGAGTTTACGATGTTCATTCCCAACGCTCAATTCAGCGCAAAAGGTAGCATATCGGACGTGGCGCAGTGAAGTCGTCTTGTACCTACAGACAGATATAATAACAAAACATGAAATATTTGGATTTGGTATTCAGTCAGGGCTCTGCAAAATCACACCAACCATCAATCAACTAATTATCATTTTGCAAACAACGTCTATAAAAAAAGCATTGGTGTGGTTTCGTTAAGCCCCTACCATATACGCATTCTTAAAATTGCTGATTTTAATTTTGCTTATAGGCAGAAATATTGTCTTGCGAAAACTTATGGGATTGAAAATATTTCTTCAGCAATTTACCTGTTCCGTCGCCACACTTCAGGTTCCTGCAACTTTTCTTTCACTAAAAGCGCGCACATTTTCACCACAAGCCAGTCACAAATGATTTTTCATTTTGAAAATGGCTACCAATATGACAGATAATTTTAGTTTACCGAAGGGCGGTACATTCAAATGAATTTCACAGTTTGTTCGGGTGTCTTTTTACCGTATACGGTGATAATTTGTTTTTACCGTACGATTTGTATTGATTCTACCGAATATTGTAAAAAATGACAGATCGTAAAATTTTTTTTTACAGAACTACGGTAAAATAAATCATGTTTACAGAAAAATCTGTAATTTCTTAGGTTTATCGAACTATTTCGTCAATTGGTTTACCGAACAGCGAAATTGAATTTGAGTGTGTAGATCACCCTACTTTCTAGAGACGAAGATAACTGAGTGGTAACGTGTTGGGCTCTCACTCAGCAGGCTTATGTTCGATTCTCGTTCTAATCCTTCAATCTTTTTGTCAATAAAGTTGTGATGTAAAATTAAAGTACCTATCACCTAATCTTACGTCAAAAGTGACGCTCATATATGTCGTTGTCGCAGCACCTAAAATTACATGATAATTTTCAGGTGTGTATAAGAACATTCTTCATGCCTGCCGTATCCTAACGAAACTTTCAAATCTATACTTTCGCCTCCAATTCTATCATGAACATGTAGCATTTCCATATCAAAGTATAATGTATTTATTGCGCTGGTTTGGGATTAATATTTATAGTGATTTTTTTTTTATTTTACTGCGACTGATCAACGTCCGCTTTTTCGTGCAAAGATTCAATCGTATCCTAGCATGTTCCGGAATGGTTACAAATAAAATACTTTATCGAAAAAATCAGATGAACGAAACAAGCAATGGTCCATCTTACCCTGCACGGTTTACGGTAGAAGTAACTTTACTCACAGCAAAACAACGTTCTCGGCTAGTCCCATGCACGTTGCATTGCACATAAAACCGAAAAGTGAAGTTTTAATTGCCACACATTTCCCGAAATTAAATGAATAATAATGAAGAGTGTTTTTTTTTTCTGTAGATGGAAAACTCCCATGAACAATGAATTAACTTCTACGAATGTGGAGACAGTGCAAATGAGAAGCTTTTTGGCTGCATCGGTTGTGATGTTTCGGCGCAGCAGCTATCAGACTCGTTGTCGAAGTTTTGAATTGCAAAACAAATGACTGATGCATATTTGCCATTTACGCTCCGTGTAGTCACCTTTCAAATTAGGGAAAAACTCTAGATTGGAGAATTTATTCATTTGTAAGTTAGTGTTTTTTTCAGTTCGTTAGAGGCTCTACATTCCAACTGGACTTTTTTTTTTCAATTTTGTGTACTTTTAGTATTTCTACTGAATATCAATTTTAATTGTTACAATGAGCATAATCATGTTCAATTTATGAATCAGTAAATCAGTAAAGAATCATTAGGAATACTATAAGGTTTTACTAATATTTTATCCTTAACCTTTTTGGGCTATTCATATACACCCGATTCTGTTTTTACACGGATTTTTTTTACACGGCCGTGTAAAAAAAATCCCATACAAAATTTTTGCAAAGTTGCTTCATTTTGCATGATTCGTCGAGAAATCATAAAACTTTTTTTACACGGATTTTCAAATTTTGAACTGAAAACTTTTTTTACACGGAACGCATCCCCCGTGTAAAAAAAGAATCGGGTGTATGTCACTAAATGAGATCTAATTTTGAAAATGCATCAAGACGAAATAAATAAATATGTTATCGATTATAGCCAACAAAGTGTATCAAAACCAATGGGCGACGTACACTATCTGGATGAGATTGCAACCTTTTCGGAACGTCACCCACAAATGGCAACATTTTGGGAGCCCCGCTAGGTTGGTCGGGGGTTCAGTTGATTATGAGTGCACACATGCTTCAGGTTCAGCTAGCGCTCTAGAGCCCTCTAGTCACGTACGTACTGTTGCCAGATACGTAGGTTAGGTATATGTCACCCACCATCGTCGACAAGCGAGACGGAATGGAACGTCTCCATTTTTCTAGTGGCTCCTGAAGCAATGTAATCCGTTCGTTAGTTCGTTCTTGTGATATTTCTCGACGGTGCCTTCTTAGTTTGCTACTAAGAACTGGGAAGGTGCATTGTCATCACGAAGCACAGTGGCGGACAATTGGTCAAAAGGCTAACTTCTCCTTATAGATTGGATATAGTAGACCAAACGTTTGCAAATAAATATATGCCACATACAAAAAAAATCTACAAACAATCAATTAGTCATTGCAAAATCATGATATGAAAACATTAATGGGGAGGGGTGAGGGGGCAAAAATAGTCGAGAGTGCCGTCTCACTGTCGTCGGCATTTCTGTGTATGCTGATGATTTCACATTCCCAGTTCAATCTAAAAGGAATAACAATAGTGCATGAAAAAAACACGATATTATATAACACGAATCAATCGATATTTTGAAATTTCGCTTGGCTTAAGCCCGCATTTGGTACTTCGAACCGTATGTTCCAGCCAGATCAGACCATCCACGACCTATAGGACGAGCAGATGGTCTCCACGCTAGGCCTATTGTGGAATGCAATTGTCGACAACCTTCAATTCTAGGTAGATATTCCGCCCCCGGCGGCCATCTTAACTAAGCGAAAGGTGATGTCTTATAGCGCCAAATGTCCAGATCTTCTGGCGGAACATCCTATAGGACTTCTGAAGCGTTCGACGACCACTTTTTCAGCGTAAATTTTGCCGAAATGAAATGGCAGTGACTTGATGGCGAAATGCTTTGGTGGTTTCCACCTCAGATGCACCGTACAACAGATTATCGACGTATAAATCTTCCAGCAATAATGGGCCAACAGCAACAGGATACATATCCGCTTGATCGATAGCGATCTACAGGAGTGCCTGTTGCCAGGTCCTGTGCGCTAGTCGTACTTTATGTGACGGTCTGTAGCTCGAACGTAGCTATCGGATCGGACGGATATCTGTGATAGAGAATATGAGGGAAACGGCGGGGCTATCCAAAAATCGTGAAGTGATGCTATGCTAAGATAGCTTCTGTAAATGATTTTAATTGAAGAAAATGGAAGTAAAAAACTGTTTTTTTTTTGTCGGAACCACCCTTAATTTAGTAATATTTCTTTCTATTTATAAAAATGAGTTTGCTATTTTTTGAGGCAATATAACTAACGGACGGAATGACCGATTTGCAAGATTTCCTCACCAGTCGACGGCCATCTTAACATCATTGTACATACTAAGAGTTGTTGGTCAATTTAACAATGAAAGTAGGAAAATAGTAAAAATGCAACGCTTTCATGAGTTCTGAAGAAACCCCTCGAACTGAAATCAATTTAGAGAGCGACGCTGCAATCAACTAAATGATTAACAGATCGAAAATAAAACCCTAGCGAGATCGGGCAGGTTCGCCTAGTTTTGTTATTAAACTAGAATTATTTTCCATAATGTGCCTTACCAGTTATTACAGCAACAAACCATATCAGAATCTTCAGATCAAATTTCCCATTACTCCTACTGATGTCATCCACGCAAATAAAATTTTGCAACGTCTCCTTCCGACGCGCCGCGCTTGTGAAGCTGCTACCGAAGGCAACTTTCTGCGGTCGCGATAATGATTTGCACTTTGAAGACAATTATTCTCGGCTCAACCTTCTCTTCCATAAAATTGTAGTTCTGCAAAGAACCGAATTATTTTCCGTACAACGCAACAGCAACAAAGCCAAATATGAATCTTTAAATAAAATTTCACATTTCTGATACTGATGTCATCCATGCGAATATTTTTTTGTAGCATCTCCCTCCGACACGCGCGCTACTGATTTTGCTACGGATGCAAACTTTCTGCGGTCGTCAAGCGATTAATTTTCACTTTGAACCAAATTCGTCCAGGCTTAACCTTGCCTTGTATAGAATGTTGATCCTGAGTACAACCGATAAACTTCTGATAATGTTTCCGAATCACTAACAGCAACCACTCAATAGTCCGACGCGTGCTTTGGATTCTGCTGCCGAAACCACATTTCTGCTGTCGCCAAGTGATGATGATTTGCACTTTGATGTATATTTGTTTCGGCTCAATCTTTTCTATTATAAAATTGAGGTTATTATGATTTGAGGTTTATTTTCAATAACAGATTCCCAGATTCAGAGCCATGCGAGACAATTTCACTGGAGTGCCACTGACGCCGACGATAGCCACTAGGTTGTTTGCCGCTGAACCTTTTCAGATGCAGAAACCACCGCCATCGATGCTAGGACCGCTACCGACGCCATTCATTCTGTCCGCTCTTCGAAATGAGGCGTAAGCACGAAACACGGATCTTTTTTATACCAAGGGAAAATAAAACGGCGGGTCAAAAGGCCCGTAACCTACATCATTCTGATGTCCGTGTTGTGAATGCATGAATGGGATTGGTTGGTTCTGATATTTTTACAGGGTAGGACAAGAATTGAAATTTTTCGTCTTTCACCAATGCTACACGTTTGTTTCCGATCCATGCTCACTTTAGTCCTGCAGAGCACAGCCGATCTGCCGGTATCGCGAGTGTCACCGACCCGTCCGTTTTGCGTTTGCGTTGTCGACTATTGTGAACAATTTTACCTTAAAGCAGCAGTTCAAACCCGCCCGCAGTACAACGAAAGTCTACGTGGCCATATTCGTCTGCTTCAGTGGCGTAGCCAGAAAATTGGTGGGAGTGGGGGGCCGTTTTTCGAACATTTTTTTAGTAAAAAAAATTTCCTCTACAAATTTTGTTAATTGGGGGTGGGGGTGGTGGTGGGCTTATGTCCAAAACCACCCTCGTGGCTACGCCACTGGTCTGCTTCTCAATCAAGGTGGTCCACATCGAGCTAGCGAAAGACCTATCCCCTCCTGCACTTCATCGTCTAGTCCTTTGCAGAGGAAGTTTCGTCAAACTCTATTCGGACGACGCCACTACCTCAAAAGGGGCTTCACATGACTCAACGGAGCTTACCACATGTTGAAGACTGAAACCGCCGATCGAAACCAAATCTTCGACTGCTGTTCCGGAAATGGAATTGTCTGGAAACTCATTCCACCACGAGCACCACACTTCGGAGATAGTCAGGCAGGAAGGCCGCAGGCAAATTGGCGAAGAATCATCTTCTGAAGACAATCAGCAGTGGCCTACGAGGATCTGCTGACCTTGTTGACTCAAATCGAGATGTGTCTGAATTCTGCCGATACCGGAGGACTCAACCGACCTAGACGTCCTGACCCCAAACCGCCATCAACGGTTTAGACCAGTGGTTCCCTACCTGCGGTATATGCACTCCTGGGGTTACCTTCGCTGACCCCAGGGCGTACTTCGAGCAAAAATGCGTATTGGCGGATGCATTACAATTCCAATAAAAACTTATTGATAATTGTTTAACTTTTGATTCAAAAACCTTACGTTGTACACAAGGAGTGTAATTGTCGCTGAAAAATGCAAAAAAAAACAAGTAACAAAAGTTCAATCAAAGGTAATTGCCTATTTTCGGGGATTAAACCACCCGACTTGGTCTTTAATTTACAATGTTATGAAAACTCATATGTGAATATGTACGTTATGTGGAAGATATTGATTTGGAAAATGTATGTACCACTTTCCCTTCGATGGGACTCGAACCCATGACCCTACAGTACGCTAGACTGGTGCTTCAACCAACTAAGCTACGAAGGACCTCCGTCGGCCTTCGCAACCTAGCAGCTACTGAACGAGCTCGAGATTCCCAAAATTGGACGCATATCAAATCACTCGTAATCCATTTCTCAAGCCAATACTTCCACATGTGTATAGTACACGTCCACATTAGAGGAGCGTGAGTATTTAGAATGTCTGGCGGCTATACACATTCTTCATCAGCAACGGTACTGATCAAGTGAGGTTTGTGTAAGTTATTTGCCAGTCGGTCGTCAAGCTCAGACCCGACCGCATTGCGTAGGCAAGAGCACGCAACTGTACTGTAGGGTCATGGGTTCGAGTCCCATCGAAGGGAAAGTGGTTACCTCCAATACATTTTCCAAATCAATATCTTCCACATATTCACATATGAGTTTTCATAACATTGTAAATTAAAGTCCAAGTCGGGTGGTTTAATCCCCGAAAATAGGCAATTACCTTTGATTGAACTGAACTTGAGTTGCGTGCTCTTGCCTACGCAATACGGTCGGGTCTGAGCTTGACGACCGACTGGCAAATAACTTACACAAACCTCACTTGATCAGTACCGTTGCTGATGAAGAATGTGTATAGCCGCCAGACATTCTAAATACTCACGCTCCTCTAATGTGAACGTGTACTATACACATGTGGAAGTATAAGCCACTTCATAGAAAGCTCAAATGACAGGAGACCAAATACTAATATTTACATTTTACAAGGAACATTTGCGAAAATGAAATGAAATGATGATGATGATGACGAAATGATGATGGCTTACATGCAAATTTACCAAAACAAAGACCGAGCCGTCCACTCAAAATTTCGATCAGCTGTTCGAATCTGTCTCATAAAATGGCTTATTAGCTTGAGAAATGGATTGCGAGTGATTTGATATGCGTCCAATTTTGGGAATCTCGAGCTCGTTCAGTAGCCGCTAGGTTGCGAAGGCCGACGGAGGTCCTTCGTAGCTTAGTTGGTTAAAGCACCAGTCTAGCGTACTGTAGGGTCATGGGTTCGAGTCCCGTCGAAGGGAAAGTGGTTACCTCCAATACATTTTCCAAATCAATAACTTCCACATAACGTACATATTCACATATGAGTTTTCATAACAAGTAACAAAAGATAATAACCATAAGTCTTTGTCCTCATATGCAGACAATGTTGCGTTCCAGGTAATTGTTGTGAACTTTTCAAACTGCGATAACTTGCCTATTCAAGAAGTAAAACACAAATCATGTCAACAGATGGTCATGTTTATGTCTGAACATTGATAACTGATACTTATTTAACCAAAAACATTATCGAAAACCGATTACTTCTCTAAATGCGCGGCAGGCGATCATAGTCCTATTATGTCGCAGTTTGGGACAAATGCTTGTTGCGAGTTGAATTCGTTCCAACATTAACAAGAGATGAGAATGTTGTTGTTTTTCATTTACTGGTTGTACATAATATGCATTACGATCAGTAAATTAAAGTGTAGTTAATCTTGCACATCACAGCCGGCACAGTGTATGAAGGACCGTAGAACAAAACGACGAAGGCAAAAAAAATCTTTAATGTAATCTATCAGATCGAGAAAAGAAAATCTATATGCTTCCGAAATAAAATCTAGAATCTAAAGGTTAGGAAGCTCCCATTTCAAAGGTTTTTTTGAAAAACCGATTATGTCTGTTGCAAGAGGTTTGGAAGTCCCTTTTAAAAGCCTCGGAAGCCTCCTTTCAAAAGGCTTTTCAAGAGATTTCGATGCCTCCTTTCAAGAGGCTCGGAACTCTCCTTTCTAGAAGCTCGAAAGCCTGCTTTCTAGAGCATCCGAAGTCTCCTTTCAAGAGGCTCGAAAGCCACCTTTCAAGAGGCTCAGGGGCCATCTTTCAAGAGGCTCGGAAGCCTTTTCCCTAAACGCTTGGAAACCTCCCTTCAAGAGGTTCGAAAGCCTCCTCTCTACAGGCTCGAAAGCCTTCTTTCAAGAGTCTCAAAAGCCTTCTTTAAAGAGGCTCGGGAGCCCTTTTCAAAAAGCTCGGAAGCCTCATTTCAAGAGACTCGTAAGCCTCGTCTTAAAAAACTTGGAAACATCCTTTCAACAGGATCAAAAGCTCCCTTTCAAGAGGTTCGAAAGCCCATTTTCAAGAGGCTCGGAGAGCTTCTTTCAAGACGCTGCTTCACAGCCGTGTATAACACTTAAGGGAGCCGAGACTCTTAATGATATTTACAAACCATATCATTATCAACAGTTAGTAAGATGAAAGTGACACAGACCAAAATACTCGTGGTGACTCAAGGTTAGATTGCATAGTTTCAGGATGGATGCTTCTCTTCAACGAGGCTCGGAAGCCTCCTCCCAAGAGCCTGTTTATAGGCCTCCTTTCAAGATGCTCAGAAGCCTTCTTTCAAAAGTCTTAGGAGCCTGCTTCCAAGAGGCTAGGAAACATCCTTTCAAGAGGGTCGAAAGCCATTTTTCAAGAGATTAGAAAGCCTCCTTTCAAGAGGATCGGAAGCCGTAGAGCCCTTCTTCCGAATGGATCAGAGGCCTTCTTTCAAGAGGCCTTTCAAAAAGTCGTTTAGCCGATTAGGTCATGTGGTAAAAATGCCGTTTGGCCGAATGGGTTGTTTTGCAGAAAGGACATTTTCGGGCCAAGTAGTTCTTTCTGTCAAATAGCCATTTTTGCCAAACGTCATTTTCAGTCAAATGATCTATTCGGTATATCGATTTTTAACAACCAAATTACCAGTTCGGCCAAATGTCCCTTTCGGCTATATGTCGACCTGATAACAGTTTCAGAAGTGCGTTCAATTCGGTTCAATAGGATTTGGTAAAATGACTTTTGGCTTAAAGGCCAGTATCAACTTAAAAAGTAGTGAGTTTACAAAATTTCGATAAATGGTCAATTGACAAAAAGGCTATTTCGCCGTTAATGTTATTCGGTCAATAGGGTGGACATATTTGACCATATTATTCGTTCAGTAATTGCATTTAGTCTTTGACCCGTTGGGCCAATCGACATTTTCGGCCAAATAGACCATTCTGTCAAACAACCATTTCGGCCAAACGGTATTTTCCTGCTGATGACATATTCGATCAAGCGACCTGTGTAATTGCTAGGATGGGCAGCACGAGGACTGCCAGAATAAAGGCCTCGGCAAGCTTGGCTAAGCAACGGCCTGCCGTGTGAGGCTGGGTTTCACAACTACCTCTTTTCTTGGCTAGCTTGGCCTGGAGAACCCTCTTTGGTCTCAAGATCGGCTGGTGTGGAATTTACTAGGCAAATCAGACCTCGGATAGGTGGGAGTTTAAGAAAAATAATGATGTATTACACTTTTTTCGGTATATTGCTCTATTCCGTACAAAACTGTGTGGGTGTGTGTTAGGTGTAATGTGTCTTATAATTAATCTACCTGGCCGGCCGGCAACTGCTGGAACTGTGACGAGACTGGATCGCATTCGAGGTCAGCGACGAGGAGGAGGGTAGGAGTATCGGTTCGCTTGACACCGGCCAACGACGATACGGCCTTTTCGTTATCGTTGTAAGTTAGGTCACTCTGAACGCGCAACGACGATATAGCGGCCCTCGGGCCAGCAAGGCTGGTTTGGCCACAGAGGAATCGGGATTCTGGGTCCTGGGCCTTTGAGTCGACGCCGCCTGGGGACGTAACCTCAAAACGGTCACCTGTAGATAGGGCACCTAGATGTCTGGCGTTTGTTCCGGTGAGGACTTTTGTCCAAAACCACACGGGTCTTAATCACATAAGAGAATTTTCTTTTAAAACCTGACCACGATTTCGATTGCACTTTGCACCAACTCATAATCGAGTCACATAGCTGATTCGTAATTTTGTATCTAACGAACTTGTTAATTAAAACCTTTCAATATTTCTCACGTCTGGTCTGGCTGAAGCTCTAATGGAAAGTCGCCCGATTTCTCACCTACGCACTACCTTGTCCCTCATTAATACATTCGTCTCATTATCTCCGATTATTTTTCCCTTCCCCTTATAGTGATCCACTGAACTTTAACTGTTCTACAATTCCATCTTCAGTTTTCTTGTAGTATACTGTGACAGTGTTATGATTTTAACCTAGGGGTATAATGTATTGGCATTTGCATTATTTAAATTTTTGAATTAATTATATATTATAACAACAAAAAACATTTTAACGTAGGAGAAACAAATTCTATTAATCACACAGACTTACTGTTACAAACGGTAACACCTGTTAGGGAAAATGACTTTTTCGGCCAAATTATAAGTTCGGCCAAAATTTGCTGTTAGCCAATGGAATTTCCCAAGAATTTCTTATGAACAATACTCTAGGCGTTAGATAACTGTTTAATATGTTTATGTTTCAGTTCGCATATACCGTTCGATAACTGCAACGCATTATAGACGTCAAACGGTTGTCAGTTGACGTCAGATGTAATAGAAGTGTAATTGAGTTGCAGTTAAATTACTTGCAGTTATCGAGCGTCTACTGCACCAAGAGTTTCTCGTAGAAGTCCAAAGAAATTCCTCATAAAATCTGAGCAATTTTCCATTGAAATCTACATTTTGAACAATCTTTCTCGGGAATTCTAAACAATTTGCCGTTGAAATTCCAGAGAATATTCCTTGAAAATTCCTCCTCTTTATGCTATGCCAAACTATCCGTCGTAATGATTCTAGACTGACCATTAACATTAAAACACCCATTCTATCAGCCTCCCTCTTCTACAATTAAGAAAAATTTTCTGTAAATTTCTAAAAATACTCAACAGGAACTTTCCGTGGATATTCCGAACATTTTTTCTGTAGAAATTTGGAACAATTTCTCTTGGAAATTCTGAAGAATAATTCTCATGTAAATTCCGACGAATTTCCTGCTAAACTTCCAAACATTTTTTTTGGGTATTCCAAAGAGCTTCGTTGGTAATTCAAAAGAATTCTCGAAACATCAAAGTAGGGGAAACTGGACACACATGATCACCACTTTTTGTTTAGGATATTTCTCGATGTAACATGTACCGATTTGCACGCTTCTTGATGGATTTGATAAAGAACTTAATAAGCTATTCAAAAACGTCATTGGAAGTAATTATTTGTCCATGAAAGTTACCAAAAAATCGATTTTGCTGAAAGATATAAAATTTGGCATTTTCAAAACTTGCGGGAGATTCGATACCCATATAGGAGGAAATTGATCCCTTTATGACCTGAACATGTTTAGGTTCTTCGAAGTCTAATGAAAGGTTGAATTGGTCTAGCTTCAAATCCTAATAATTTTTCAAAGTCTGCCGTAATATTAGTCGTGCGAAAATTAAATATTGTGGGTATTAAGCAAGACAAGTATTTTAGTTCTCGAATAGAGTAGTAGTGACAGATAGAATGTCTGCTATAGCAACAAAATAGGCATGGTGATGATGATTTATCTGCAAACCATTCACTCCATTAACAGACAGTGGTCATATCACGACAACCATGATGTTCCCAAGAGGATCTCTCTTTGTGATTGATACAGATGATACCAAAAATGGTTGATCGATACATAAATATATCTTTGTAATTTTGGAATCTAATTATTCTATTAAATTGTTCAAAGAGGTCTCTTATATTTTGATCTTCTTGCCCTCAGATGCATTCAATATATTCCACAATCATTCTAAGTAGCTGAAACAGCGACCCATTCTCACCCCTATTTGACCCATTGCCTCCCCCGACGACGGTACATCGAGATCGCCAGACTACTATCAATACCACAACCGTGATCATACCAGGACGATGACTTCATACATCAATATGGTACTATCACGTATCATAATTTTTGTAGTGCTTGTTATTATTACACAAATGCGATTTCTCTTAACCCTTAAAGGCGCAAGGCGATTTTTTTAGAAATTGTCGGAAATATTTTTAACGTAAATAACCATCGAAATTATTAACATTAAACGTATTTTCGGTTTGTTGTTTTAAAACAACATTGCGCATTTAAGGGTTAAACGACTGACCAAAAGATGTTGAATGAGACTATTATTAAAATTTTTTTAAGAAGGTTTACAACTAAATGGTGATTGTAAGCAAACTTCTCCTCGTTCAAACGGAAAAAAAGTTAATACCAGATCGAACAATACTGATTTTAAGCCCTGTGATTTGTTGAGTATTTTCAAAGCTTGATTTACACTCTTTTTCATTGAAAATAATGTTAAAATGCATTTAATAAAACTAATCAAAACAAAGTATGTTCAACTACACTTTGTTCTGGTTAATGAAATAAGGCTATTGAGAAATTCAAATTGCGCGTGTATTGTCTGATTAACAAAATTAAAGAGAAATAAAATTTATTTATACTTTTTAACTAGAAAATAATTTTAACAGATCAACTAGTTACATACAATACAATAATATGCGATGGTATACAACAAACGCCTTAATATATGAAATACCGGGATCAAGTGTGTCCAAACTGTGGGGGATCAAGTGTGTCCATGTTGAGTATTTATCTTGTTTTGTTTTTTTATTCAATGGAAAATAAGCAATAGTTATTTGAATGAACTTATTCAATTCTACTATAATAAATCTTTGTCCAGTAAAAATTTGGTACGTTTTGGTTGGACATATTCAAAGTTATTAAACTTTTCTCCTTTGAAGAAAAAAAGGATTGAGAATGCTAAAATAATAAAACCTCTGTAAAATCCATATACATAAAGTAACTAATATCAAATGTTACTCAGATTCAATAATCTATCTAACGGATTCGTTTGCATATATCACTGGTATAAAAATGTGATTAGTTTTCGAGAAAACATGGGGGGATCATGTGTCCCCGGGGATCATGTGTGTCCAGTTTCCCCTATAGTTCTTGTGGAAAATCCGAAAATAATTTGAAAAACTTGAAGATTTTTTTCGAGAAGTTCATCAGTTTTTCAAGCAAAATTCTAAAGATCTTCCATGAATGTCTTGAAAACATCCCGAAAAAAACAAACCAAAAGAAAAACCAAATGGCTAAAATGGCTTTCGGCGTAACGCCGAAAACGCCGCTGCTGCCGACCAAAATTTTGACAAACGCCGCCGCCGCCAAATTTCGTCCCGGCGCACAGCTCTACCCATGGACTAATAGCTGCACCAATTCACTGTTGTCGTCCAATCGTCCAAACGAGTTTTTTTTGCGATGCTCATGTGTTGCATTTGTAGTTCTCGACCTCCAAAATCGGCTGCTTACTGGTGTTTGTTGTTTGATTGGGAAAATTCCGAGATTCTTCAGTCATAAAATAGGAAAAAGTTCATTACTTTAACGCCTAAACGCGACGAACCCTTTCCTATTTTGTGACCAAATGTTCTCGGATTATTCCCAATCATACAAAAAACGTCAGTAACCAGTCGATTTTAGAGGTCCAGAACTGTAAATGCAACCCTGGGCATATTGAGTACAAATTTACTGTCGATCATTAATCAGAGTGAACTCAGATTTCAACATTGCTTATCTACTCATTTTCGTAACTTGTAATTTTTGTGGAGAGGTAAAGGTAAACACGGTCTTCAAATAGTAATAAAATCTCCGGCTGCTATTTCTTCCATCTTCCTAACATATTGCAAAAGTTCACTAGAACTAACAAAATGAGTATCCCTTTTTTCACTTGTCATAAGACGAGTTTGTACAATCCCATTTAATTCCACCACTTAATTGTACCTTGACAGATACGTATTTCGACCTCAACAGTAAGGTCGTCTTCAGTGTCTCGTACTTGACTCGACTTACAGTTATTCGGTACAATTCTGGTGGAATTAAATGGGATTGTATAAACTCGTCTTATGACAAGTGAAGGTGATTATACAATCGGGCCATGTGGTGAATTTCAAATTCACCACACGGTCTTCTACTCCTATTGTCAAAAGTTCAAATCTAGCGAAATAATGTTCGTACAATGCTGATATTAAAGTCGATTGTTTAGCATAAGCAAGCAAACGTTCTACGGATGTTTCATCCTCATGGGCGTTGTGGTTCTTTCAATTCGTGCTCTTGAAAAATCACTAGAAAAAGCACGTGGTTTCCAAGATGGCCGATTTGTGGCTTTGTTGTATAACCACCTGAAGACATTCCAATAAAAAGCTCAAAATAATTTTCTTAACACAATGAGTATGTTGGCACAATTCAATCCCTGGCCTGTTTCATTCTCCTACTTTGTATCTTTTCATATATTTCTCATGTTCTAGCAATCACTAGAACTGGAAATGGGCTTTCATACCGTTTCTATCTTCTATCCCTATAACTACAACTAGATTAGTTCTAGCAGGTAACTGTTAGGGTCTGTTCACAAATTACGTAACGTTTTTGGGGGGAGGGGGGAGGTCCAACTTGCGTTATACTTTGTTACACTAAAAGGTGGGAGTGGGGGAGAGTACTACCAAATGTTACGCATAACGCGATGAAAAAATTATTTGAATGTCTTTTTTTTAAATCATTGATTGAAGTAGTTGCTGTTTATCGTTATCGAACATTAGTCATTATTGAAATCAAGCATGCTGACATAGCGGGACTGATATGCGTAAAAATACCAAACGAAAATTTTATTTCTCGACACCACAGTTCCGCTAAACTATGTAAATGGTTGTGATCGCAAGTTCTATTTTCGTTTCTAATAGTTGCATTCTTAAAATCCTTGATTTTTGATCATGTGCCGTCCCTAACAGTGTTTAAAAAATACCAAAACCCAAATGCTTCAGCGAAGAAAAAAAAATCTGCCTTTAAAATTTCCACAGTTACGCGTTACATGGGGGAGGGAGGGGGTACCAAAAATGTAACTTTTTGTTACGAGGGGGAGGGAGGGGGTCAAAAACTCGGATTTTTGCGTTACGTAATTTGTGAACAGACCCTTAGAATTCGAAATGAGCGAAAAAGTTCGTTTCGGCATCCAATTAGAATACTACACCACCCTTTCATTACTATCACATTGGCAAACCCGTTAACCAAGACGAACCTCTGCCATAAAACCTAACCCCAGATTCCAATAAAATTCCGCAGGAACTCGTGGCGAGTGCAGAGGTGTTCTCGGCTTGCAGTGGGCGAGTGACTGCATCATCAATTCCTTCCCATCCCCAATGACCGTGAGGACGTGGCCAGCGCCGTTATCGACCTTCCAAAATACTAGAGCTCTCGGACTGTGCACATTGAGGTTGGAGTGCAAATCCCATGCTTCCATCCATTGGTTCCCTGTGCAATTGCGATTGTTCTGGTCGATAACGGAGTAGCAACTACGAAATGCACGGTCATCATGCTCATGCTCATGCACAATGTCACTCATCCATTTCATTGTTTTAAAATTTTACTAATTCTGGCAAATCACAGAGCATCGACCATCAATATATGTAGTCAGTCTAAGCTTAACTAAGCTACGTAAGATTGTAGACGATCTAAAACTCAATGGAGTTCTCAACAAGATCATCCAATACGGTTTGAAAGATATTGTTAAGCTGAACTCGGAAATAAATTTGGTTTGTTTCCAGCTTCAGGCCACTGTGCGATTGTCATGTGTATTCTATAGTTTTTAAGACGATTTGATGACGGTGCAGGCACCGTTATTATTTCTCTGGTGCAGTTCAAAGTAACGAAAGCGAATGTGGCTCGCAGCTGATATGATTTTATGGTTGACACATAGCTGCAGTCATCTCGATAATGATACTAAGCAGTTTATCGAAAATGAGCTGATGAGTTTGCGTAACATTTTTGAATGTAAATATTATTGAATGTTATGCAATTATTCCTTGAAAATCTGACGCTTATTACATAAGGGGTAAAAAGTTTCCTTACAATGTTTGCTCTCTTTAATTTAGCGTGCAGATGATGAACATTTGAAATTCTTAAATTTGGGTTTGTTCCATGCTGCGCCGTATTGCATGATTTCCCATTAGAAAGTTGTAGTTATGTGTTTTGTTTTCTTTAAATAAAATATGAAATAAAAAACTGGGACTTCCTCAAACATCTAACGGATTTACTGGTGTTGATTCTGTTTTAAAATCGTGTTGGTCAACTGACTGACTATCAACGAAAAGAATTCCATTTCTCTAGGTTGCATGTACAAGTATTTGCTAGATATTTGATGAATAGGCCGCTATTAAATGCCGAAGCTTATCATGTTTCAAACTCCATTATAATAAATTATTTTGTTTTCGAAGATTTACTCACAAGCGCCCCCAGCGCTAGTACTTCGAAATGCATTCCCAGAACTATCAGCATACCGCAAGTAAGGATGCCTCCGCCCGGTTATGAACTTCTCTGCTGCAAAGTTATGAAATATTTATGTGTGCACGTGCATATAAATAAGTCATAGTGATCTCCCCTTGGAACTGTAAAGAGTAATAGCCATCCTTTCCGCAAAACTTTTACCTTTCTTCGCAATCCGTAGAGATTGCAACTTCTCGAGAACCGCAGAAGCTTTTCAACCCACATGGAGCACAAGGTCCCGGGTCAACGGAGAAGGTAACGCAAACTTTTCAGGTTCAGGGAAGAGGTTGCTTCACTCCACTCTTTTACGGGTAGAGATCTATTTTGGCACGAAAATGCCGTTGAGTTCCGGAAACATAACAGCCGGACAGGCGGCTGTCGAAGAAGACCCGCGATACACATAGGATGGGTAGAAAAGTTTTGTTTTAAAAGCGCATAAATCGAAAGATATAACCACAAAGGGACTGCGACTAGGATTTGGAAAAGAAAACAAGATTAATTTAGGGGATTAAATGTTGTGCTTTTTAGGTGGGGTTGTTTTGCTAGTGGCAAAGCTTTTAGCTAGCTTTGTGATGCCCAACATTTCTAATATTGAAAATTCATCATCGTTAACCCTCAACAGTGTTTATTTTCGAGCAAGTAGAGAAGGCAAAAGTGGTTTGACTCAGTTTCCGGTCACCGCAGTTATTTACATATGTATATTTACAAACCCTGATAATTTAAAATACTGAGAGTTATATGTTTTTGGACATTCTAAGCAGCCAAAATTCGCATTTTATAAACTTAAAATTCCATTAATACATAATAAAAATATTAAGATTTATCGCGGTTGAACAAATGTTTTGTTCTTGCTGTTTCTACATATATGCTAAAATCAATTTGAACGACCGTCATAATCATTCAAAAAGTCAAGCTCTATCTGGAATAAGGGCGAATGTCGCAAGAGAGAATTCTCTTCGCCGACTTCCCCTCTTTTAAATTAAAGTGACAAGCGGATGATTTCGTTGCGGTTTTTCCCCTCAGAACGAAAGAAAACATTGAAAACTTGCATTCTGAGGTGATAAACCGCGATGAAATCCACTGCTTGTCACTTTTATTTAAAAGAGGGGAAGTCGACGAAGAGAATCCTCTCTTGCGACATTCGCCCTTTTACCAGATAGAGCTTGAAGTATGAAACAATTCTTAGATCTGTCTCAAAAAGTAATCATTTTAAAAATCGCCATTAACTACAATTAAGTATAATAAGTTCTTCAATTCTCTTTTTTTTCCATTGAACAGTGATCTGCGCTACAACCATATCCACGAAGTACCGACGGATGCGTTCGCCAATCTGGTGCATCTGCATACAATTTTCCTCAACGAGAACCAGATTGTACGACTTCAGCCAGGAGCATTCCGGCGGTTGCCTTCGCTCAAATATCTCTACCTCTACAAAAATCGCATATCATCGATCGGAGCGAATGCATTCGAGGCACTGGATCGGCTACAGAGCTTGTAAGTATCAAATCTGTTGGATAAAAAGTTTGTAAACATGCTTCTGAAGCAAAATTTATCTTATAATATTTCCCTTATAATCTGAACGTACAATTCACGCTTTCATATAATCACGAAAAGATCATAACTTCTACATTTCTCAACCGATTGTAACAATCGACCTCTCAATACAATTGCTCAGATCTCTAGTTTCATGAATCTTCCGGAGTCCTAGCCCTCCGCGAAAAAACAGCTATTTTTAATCTGTCATCAAAATCGATTGTGATTTGTCAAACTCTACGATTTAGCTAAATAAGATCATTTGGAGCTCATTTTAGAGGTATTTGGAACAAGTTGGGCATGTGCCGGAATCTTTCGGAATCATGGTCTACCGGAGAAATCGGTTATTTTTGCTGGTATAATACCTCGCTTGTGACATGTCAAACTAAATGACTTTGCAAAACAAGATGATCTGATATTTTTTTATTGCTTTTTGGACATGCTTCGGAATGTTAGTCTTCTGGGCAGGGACAGAAAAAGTCATTTCAACTACACTCAAACAGCTGACATCCAACACACAATCAAGTTGCTAGTCCTTCCCGAATTTGAATGTGCGAATGAATAGGACGGCATGTGCACCAACAGCAGCAAGCGTCGACTCTCGGTGTCAGCATTGTTGTGTGCGGTGTCAAAATGAATCTTCAGCTTGGCACATTGATATTCAATTTGAAATCTCAAAATATGAATATCATTCCATACTGCGGTGCATGGATTCATCATTTTGAAGTCAGATTTCTAAAATATATGCATCTGTTTTGTATATAAAGTAAAATAATCATTTATCGGTGCAAATTAACCGCAATTCAAAATATTCATTTCAGCCCCGGTAGATATTCATTTTTTACGCTCGATTATCAATCGGCTATTGAAGATCGGGCGGTAAATTTGGTATGGAAGTTTGACAGCATGCTGCGAGATGTTCGTGCCTGCATCGCCGAGCGTCTGATCAAAACAAACACAAATCAATGACGAAGCTGCCTACTGAGCATCGATGCAACTGATAGTAAAACGAAGATTTCCGTCCTTGCTTCTGGGGTGAGTAGCCATATTAGATCAGTTAAAAAAAAATCGCTTGGAATAAGTCAAACTTTTTAGTTGATTGTTATGTTTGACATGTTCCGAAATTTTCCGGATTACAGTTACTCCAAAGAAAATGACCATCATTGATTAGTTAGCCCACAAATATTAACCTTCCGGGACTCGCATTGTTGTAAGAAGTGCAACACATTGAGTAAAAATGAGATATCTTTTTAGCAAGTTGACCAATTTGCACCAAACCACCATGTATTTTTAAAAAAATAGTTTTTCATCATTTGAGAGAACTATAAAAGTGATTCGATAGAAGGCTCGGGTAAATATAGCAAAATAAAGACTCAGGTGCTCTGGGAAAAGTGACCAGTAATGAATTATTTATTTATTTCATTACCAATTCATCCCAAAGTGGTGCGATCTTTTCTATATAACTTCTGACAATAACCTTGGAGTTAAATCACAGTTCCCACTCACCAATAACCGTAGGTGGCCACCAGGCGGTTTTCCGGAAAACCCGGAACGTTCGTAAAAATTGTCATTTTGGAAAGTTCGTCCTACAGCAGCGCAATTTTTTCCAAGCAATTTATGACGGTGATCTTAGAGTTAATACACATTTCTTTCTCAGCTATGACTGCAAGTGGCTACCAGACGGCCTTCCGGATAATCCAGAACGACCGTAAAAATGGTCATGTTGGGAAGTTCATCCTAGAACAGCGCAATTTTTTCTAATCGATTTCTGATGGTGATATTAGAGCTAAAACACGGTTCTTACTCTGCTAGGACTGCAGGTGGCCACCAGATGATTTTTTTTTATTTATGGATCCTGTACACCTCCGGTGGTGCAAAGGGCCGACTTGAAAGATCTCCATCCTGAGCGTTGCCCGGCTATCGCTTTAACCTGTTGCCAGGTTAGATTTCGGTCGACTTATTTTATTTCTTTATTGAGGCTTCGCCGCCATGAGCCTCTGGGTCTGCCTCTGCTGCGATGTCCCGCTGGGTTCCAGTCTAATGCTTGTTTACAGATTTCGTTTCCGCCCCTACGTAGAGTGTGGCCGACCCAGCCCCACTTTCGATCCCGAATTTCTGTTGCTATCGGCCTCTGGTGACAACGACGATGGAGCTCGTTGTTTGAGATCCAGTTGTGAGGCCACCATGCCCGAATTATATACCGCAGGCATCTGTTAATGAACACCTGCATCCGTTGAGTGTTCTCCATTGATACACACCATGTTTCGCTAGCGTATAACAGCACAGATTTCACGTTAGAGTTGAAAATTCGTATTTTGGTGCGTTCACTGCCTTCACTGCCTGTTTTTCCAACTTTTCGCAAAGGCAG